>NW_027274351.1:0-108711 GCF_030028105.1 Mobula birostris | reverse complement strand
AACTTCCCACATGATTCTGTGTGGTTTGTAAGTTGTTTCCTGCCTTTACACATCAAGACAAAATAGTTGTTACCAACAGTGCATACAATGCTTTGACAATACTGATAGCATACGTTTCAATTTTACACCAAAGCACTTACTGCAAACCTAATGGAAACACCTTAGGTTAACTTCCCACATAATTATGAGTATTTTCAATGTTGTTTCGTGCCTCTACACATAAAGACAAAAAGTTGTTATCTCAGTGCTTACAATGCTTTCACATAAAAGTAGTATACAATTCAATTCTACTCAAAAGTCTTGACTGCAAACCTAATGAAAACACCCTTTGTTTAACTTCCCACATGATTAAGAGTAGCTTGAAAGTTGTTTCATGCCTCTACGCATCAAGACAAACAAGTTATTATCAGAGTGCATACAATGCTTTGACAATACTGATAGCATACATTTCAATTTTACACCAACCCTCTTACTGCAATCCTAATGGAAACACCTTAGGTTAACTTCCCACATGATTATGAGTAGTTTCAAAGTTGATTCGTACCTCTACACATAAAGACAAAAAAGTTGATATCTCAGTGCTTACAATGCTTTCACATAAAAGTAGTATACATTTCAATTGTACTCAAAAGTCCTGACTGCAAACCTAATGAAAACACCTTTGATTAACTTCCCAGATGTTTCTGTGTGGTTTGTAAGTTGTTTCCTGCCTTTACACATCAAGACAAAAAAGTTGTTACCACAGTGCATACAATGCTTTGACAATACTGATAGCATACGTTTCAATTTTACACCAAAGTACCTACTGCAAACCTGATGGAAACACCTTAGGTTAACTTCCCACATGATTCTTTGATGCCTGAAAGTTGTTTCATGGGTCTGCTCATAAAGACAAAAAAGTGGATTTTCTCAGTGCATACAAGCTACTGACATTAAAGTAGTATACATTTCAATATTCCAGTACTAGTGCAGAGTGCAAACCTGATGGAAACATTTTAAGTTAACTTCCCACATGATTCTGTGTGGTTTGAAAGTTGTTCCCTGCCTTTACACATCAAGACAAAAAAAGTTGTTATGACAGTGCATACAATGCTTTGACAATACTAATAGTATAGATTTCAATTTTACACCAAAGTACTTACTGCAAACCTAATGGAAACACCTTAGGTTAACTTCCCACATGATTATGAGTAGCTTCATAGTTGTTTCGTGCCTCTACGCATAAAGACAAAAAACTTGATATCTCAGTGCTTACAATGCTTTCACATAAAAGTAGTATACATTTCAATTGTACTCAAAAGTCCTGACTGCAAACCGAATGAAAACACCTTTGGTTCACTTCCCACATGATTCTTTCATGCCTGAAAGTTGTTTCATGGGTCTACACATAAAGGCAAAAAAGTGGATTTCTCAGTGCATACAATGTACTGACATTATAGTAGTATGCATTTCAATATTCCAGTAAAGTGCAGAGTGCAAACCTGATGGAAACATTTTAAGTTAACTTCCCACATGATTCTGTGTGATTTGAAAGTTGTTTCCTGCCTTTACACATCAAGACAAAAAAGTTGTTATCACAGTGCATACAATGCTTTGACAATGCTAATAGTATACATTTCAATTTTTACACGAAAGTACTTACTGCAAACCTAATGGAAACACCTTAGGTTAACTTCCCACATGATTATGAGTAGCTTGAAAGTTGCCTCATGCCTCTACACATCAAGACAAAAAAGTTGTTATCTTAGGGCATACAATGTTCTGACATTAAAGTGCTATACATGTCAATTTTCAACCAAAGTGCAGAGTGCAAACCTGATGGAAAGATTTTAAGTTAACTTCCCACATGATTCTGTGTGGTTTGTAAGTTGTTTCCTGCTTTTACACATCAAGACAAAGAAGTTGCTATCTCAGTGCTTACAATGATTTCACATAAAAGTAGTATACATTTCAATTGTACTCAAAAGTCCTGACTGCAAACCTAATGAAAACACCTTTGGTTAACTTCCCACATGATTCTGTGTGGTTTGTAAGTTGTTTCTGCCTTTACACATCAAGACAAAAAAGTTGTTATCACAGTGCATACAATGCTTTGACAATACTAATAGTATACATTTCAATTTTACACCAAAACACCTACTGCAAACCTAATGGAAACACCTTAGGTTAACTTCCCAGATGATTATGAGTAGTTTCAAAGTTGATTCGTACCTCTACACATAAAGACAAAAAAGTTGTTATCTCAGTGCTTACAAAGCTTTCACAAAAAAGTATTATACATTTCAATTGTACTCATAAGTCCTGACTGCAAACCTAATGAAAACACCTTTGCTTAACTTCCCACATGATTCTGTGTGGTTTGTAAGTTGTTTCCTGCCTTTACACATCAAGACAAAAAAATGGTTGTTATCAAAGTGCATACAATGCTTTGACAATACTGATAGCATACATTTCAATTTTGCACCAAAGCACTTACTGCAAACCTAATGGAAACACCTCAGGTTAACTTCCCCACATGATTCTTCGATGCCTGAAAGTTGTTTCATGGGTCTGCTCATAAAGACAAAAAAGTGGATTTCTCAGTGCATACAAGGTACTGACATTAAAGTAGTATACATTTCAATATTCCAGAATAGTGCAGAGTGCAAACCTGATGGAAACATTTTAAGTTAACTTCCACATGATTCTGTGTGGTTTGAAAGTTGTTTCCTGCCTTTACACATCAAGACAAAAAAGTTGTTATCACATTGCATACAATGCTTTGACAATACTAATAGTATACATTTCAATTTTACACCAAACCACTTACTGCAAACCTAATGGAAACACCTTAGGTTAACTTCCCACATGATTATGAGTAGCTTCATAGTTGTTTCGTGCCTCTACGCATAAAGACAAAAAACTTGATATCTCAGTGCTTACAATGCTTTCACATAAAAGTAGTATACATTTCAATTGTACTCAAAAGTCCTGACTGCAAACCTAATGAAAACACCTTTGGTTCACTTCCCACATGATTCTTTCATGCCTGAAAGTTGTTTCATGGGTCTACACATAAAGGCAAAAAAGTGGATTTCTCAGTGCATACAATGTACTGACATTATAGTAGTATGCATTTCAATATTCCAGTAAAGTGCAGAGTGCAAACCTGATGGAAACATTTTAAGTTAACTTCCCACATGATTCTGTGTGATTTGAAAGTTGTTTCCTGCCTTTACACATCAAGACAAAAAAGTTGTTATCACAGTGCATACAATGCTTTGACAATGCTAATAGTATACATTTCAATTTTACACGAAAGTACTTACTGCAAACCTAATGGAAACACCTTAGGTTAACTTCCCACATGATTATGAGTAGCTTGAAAGTTGCCTCATGCCTCTACACATCAAGACAAAAAAGTTGTTATCTTAGGGCATACAATGTTCTGACATTAAGAGCTATACATGTCAATTTTCAACCAAAGTGCAGAGTGCAAACCTGATGGAAACATTTTAAGTTAACTTCCCACATGATTCTCTGTGGTTTGTAAGTTGTTTCCTGCTTTTACACATCAAGACAAAAAAGTGTTATCTCAGTGCTTACAATGATTTCATATAAAAGTAGTATACATTTCAATTGTACTCAAAAGTCCTGACTGCAAACCTAATGAAAACACCTTTGGTTAACTTCCCACATGATTCTGTGTGGTTTGTAAGTTGTTTCCTGCCTTTACACATCAAGACAAAAAAGTTGTTATCAAAGTGCATACAATGCTTTGACAATACTGATAGCATACATTTCAATTTTGCACCAAAGCACCTACTGCAAACCTAATGGAAACACCTCAGGTTAACTTCCCACATGATTCTTCGATGCCTGAAAGTTGTTTCATGGGTCTGCTCATAAAGACAAAAAAGTGGATTTCTCAGTGCATACAAGGTACTGACATTAAAGTAGTATACATTTCAATATTCCAGAATAGTGCAGAGAGCAAACATGATGGAAACATTTTAAGTTAACTTCCCACATGATTCTGTGTGGTTTGAAAGTTGTTTCCTGCCTTTACACATCAAGACAAAAAAGTTGTTATCACATTGCATACAATGCTTTGACAATACTAATAGTATACATTTCAATTTTACACCAAACCACTTACTGCAAACCTAATGGAAACACCTTAGGTTAACTTCCCACATGATTATGTGTAGCTTCATAGTTGTTTCGTGCCTCTACGCATAAAGACAAAAAACTTGATATCTCAGTGCTTACAATGCTTTTCACATAAAAGTAGTATACATTTCAATTGTACTCAAAAGTCCTGACTGCAAACCTAATGAAAACACCTTTGGTTCACTTCCCACATGATTCTTTCATGCCTGAAAGTTGTTTCATGGGTCTACACATAAAGGCAAAAAAGTGGATTTCTCAGTGCATACAATGTACTGACATTATAGTAGTATGCATTGCAATATTCCAGTAAAGTGCAGAGTGCAAACCTGATGGAAACATTTTAAGTTAACTTCCCACATGATTCTGTGTGGTTTGAAAGTTGTTTCCTGCCTTTACACATCAAGACAAAAAAGTTGTTATCACATTGCATACAATGCTTTGACAATACTAATAGTATACATTTCAATTTTACACCAAACCACTTACTGCAAACCTAATGGAAACACCTTAGGTTAACTTCCCACATGATTATGAGTAGCTTCATAGGTTGTTTCGTGCCTCTACGCATAAAGACAAAAAACTTGATATCTCAGTGCTTACAATGCTTTCACATAAAAGTAGTATACATTTCAATTGTACTCAAAAGTCCTGACTGCAAACCTAATGAAAACACCTTTGGTTCACTTCCCACATGATTCTTTCATGCCTGAAAGTTGTTTCATGGGTCTACACATAAAGGCAAAAAAGTGGATTTCTCAGTGCATACAATGTACTGACATTATAGTAGTATGCATTTCAATATTCCAGTAAAGTGCAGAGTGCAAACCTGATGGAAACATTTAAGTTAACTTCCCACATGATTCTGTGTGATTTGAAAGTTGTTTCCTGCCTTTACACATCAAGACAAAAAAGTTGTTATCACAGTGCATACAATGCTTTGACAATGCTAATAGTATACATTTCAATTTTACACGAAAGTACTTACTGCAAACCTAATGGAAACACCTTAGGTTAACTTCCCACATGATTATGAGTAGCTTGAAAGTTGCCTCATGCCTCTACACATCAAGACAAAAAAGTTGTTATCTTAGGGCATACAATGTTCTGACATTAAGAGCTATACATGTCAATTTTCAACCAAAGTGCAGAGTGCAAACCTGATGGAAACATTTTAAGTTAACTTCCCACATGATTCTCTGTGGTTTGTAAGTTGTTTTCCTGCTTTTACACATCAAGACAAAAAAGTTGTTATCTCAGTGCTTACAATGATTTCATATAAAAGTAGTATACATTTCAATTGTACTCAAAAGTCCTGACTGCAAACCTAATGAAAACACCTTTGGTTAACTTCCCACATGATTCTGTGTGGTTTGTAAGTTGTTTCCTGCCTTTACACATCAAGACAAAAAAGTTGTTATCAAAGTGCATACAATGCTTTGACAATACTGATAGCATACATTTCAATTTTGCACCAAAGCACCTACTGCAAACCTAATGGAAACACCTCAGGTTAACTTCCCACATGATTCTTCGATGCCTGAAAGTTGTTTCATGGGTCTGCTCATAAAGACAAAAAAGTGGATTTCTCAGTGCATACAAGGTACTGACATTAAAGTAGTATACATTTCAATATTCCAGAATAGTGCAGAGAGCAAACATGATGGAAACATTTTAAGTTAACTTCCCACATGATTCTGTGTGGTTTGAAAGTTGTTTCCTGCCTTTACACATCAAGACAAAAAAGTTGTTATCACATTGCATACAATGCTTTGACAATACTAATAGTATACATTTCAATTTTACACCAAACCACTTACTGCAAACCTAATGGAAACACCTTAGGTTAACTTCCCACATGATTATGTGTAGCTTCATAGTTGTTTCGTGCCTCTACGCATAAAGACAAAAAACTTGATATCTCAGTGCTTACAATGCTTTCACATAAAAGTAGTATACATTTCAATTGTACTCAAAAGTCCTGACTGCAAACCTAATGAAAAC
The DNA here is from genome assembly GCF_030028105.1 of Mobula birostris. Taxonomy (NCBI): domain Eukaryota; kingdom Metazoa; phylum Chordata; class Chondrichthyes; order Myliobatiformes; family Myliobatidae; genus Mobula; species Mobula birostris. The sequence continues at coordinate 102,558 of NW_027274351.1, read as the reverse complement.
ACCTTTGGTTCACTTCCCACATGATTCTTTCATGCCTGAAAGTTGTTTCATGGGTCTACACATAAAGGCAAAAAAGTGGATTTCTCAGTGCATACAATGTACTGACATTATAGTAGTATGCATTGCAATATTCCAGTAAAGTGCAGAGTGCAAACCTGATGGAAACATTTTAAGTTAACTTCCCACATGATTCTGTGTGATTTGAAAGTTGTTTCCTGCCTTTACACATCAAGACAAAAAAGTTGTTATCACAGTGCATACAATGCTTTGACAATGCTAATAGTATACATTTCAATTTTATACGAAAGTACTTACTGCAAACCTAATGGAAACACCTTAGGTTAACTTCCCACATGATTATGAGTAGCTTGAAAGTTGCCTCATGCCTCTACACATCAAGACAAAAAAGTTGTTATCTTAGGGCATACAATGTTCTGACATTAAGAGCTATACATGTCAATTTTCAACCAAAGTGCAGAGTGCAAACCTGATGGAAACATTTTAAGTTAACTTCCCACATGATTCTCTGTGGTTTGTAAGTTGTTTCCTGCTTTTACACATCAAGACAAAAAAGTTGTTATCTCAGTGCTTACAATGATTTCATATAAAAGTAGTATACATTTCAATTGTACTCAAAAGTCCTGACTGCAAACCTAATGAAAACACCTTTGGTTAACTTCCCACATGATTCTGTGTGGTTTGTAAGTTGTTTCCTGCCTTTACACATCAAGACAAAAAAGTTGTTATCACAGTGCATACAATGCTTTGACAATACTAATAGTATACATTTCAATTTTACACCAAAGCACCTACTGCAAACCTAATGGAAACACCTTAGGTTAACTTCCCACATGATTATGAGTAGCTTCATAGTTGTTTCGTGCCTCTACGCATAAAGACAAAAAACTTGATATCTCAGTGCTTACAATGCTTTCACATAAAAGTAGTATACATTTCAATTGTACTCAAAAGTCCTGACTGCAAACCGAATGAAAACACCTTTGGTTAACTTCCCACATGATTCTTTCATGCCTGAAAGTTGTTTCATGGGTCTACACATAAAGGCAAAAAAGTGGATTTCTCAGTGCATACAATGTACTGACATTATAGTAGTATGCATTTCAATATTCCAGTAAAGTGCAGAGTGCAAACCTGATGGAAACATTTTAAGTTAACTTCCCACATGATTCTGTGTGGTTTGTAAGTTGTTTCCTGCCTTTACACATCAAGACAAAATAGTTGTTACCACAGTGCATACAATGCTTTGACAATACTGATAGCATACGTTTCAATTTTACACCAAAGTACTTACTGCAAACCTAATGGAAACACCTTAGGTTAACTTCCCACATGATTATGAGTAGCTTGAAAGTTGCCTCATGCCTCTACACATCAAGACAAAAGAGTTGTTATCTTAGGGCATACAATGTTCTGACATTAAGAGCTATACATGTCAATTTTCAACCAAAGTGCAGAGTGCAAACCTGATGGAAACATTTTAAGTTAACTTCCCACATGATTCTCTGTGGTTTGTAAGTTGTTTCCTGCTTTTACACATCAAGACAAAAAAGTTGTTATCTCAGTGCTTACAATGATTTCATATAAAAGTAGTATACATTTCAATTGTACTCAAAAGTCCTGACTGCAAACCTAATGAAAACACCTTTGGTTAACTTCCCACATGATTCTGTGTGGTTTGTAAGTTGTTTCCTGCCTTTACACATCAAGACAAAAAAGTTGTTATCAAAGTGCATACAATGCTTTGACAATACTGATAGCATACATTTCAATTTTGCACCAAAGCACTTACTGCAAACCTAATGGAAACACCTCAGGTTAACTTCCCACATGATTCTTCGATGCCTGAAAGTTGTTTCATGGGTCTGCTCATAAAGACAAAAAAGTGGATTTCTCAGTGCATACAAGGTACTGACATTAAAGTAGTATACATTTCAATATTCCAGTAAAGTGCAGAGTGCAAACCTGATGGAAACATTTTAAGTTAACTTCCCACATGATTCTGTGTGGTTTGAAAGTTGTTTCCTGCCTTTACACATCAAGACAAAAAAGTTGTTATCACATTGCATGCAATGCTTTGACAATACTAATAGTATACATTTCAATTTTACACCAAACCACTTACTGCAAACCTAATGGAAACACCTTAGGTTAACTTCCCACATGATTATGAGTAGCTTCATAGTTGTTTCGTGCCTCTACGCATAAAGACAAAAAACTTGATATCTCAGTGCTTACAATGCTTTCACATAAAAGTAGTCTACATTTCAATTGTACTCAAAAGTCCTGACTGCAAACCGAATGAAAACACCTTTGGTTAACTTCCCACATGATTCTTTCATGCCTGAAAGTTGTTTCATGGGTCTACACATAAAGGCAAAAAAGTGGATTTCTCAGTGCATACAATGTACTGACATTATAGTAGTATGCATTTCAATATTCCAGTAAAGTGCAGAGTGCAAACCTGATGGAAACATTTTAAGTTAACTTCCCACATGATTCTGTGTGGTTTGTAAGTTGTTTCCTGCCTTTACACATCAAGACAAAATAGTTGTTACCACAGTGCATACAATGCTTTGACAATACTGATAGCATACGTTTCAATTTTACACCAAAGCACTTACTGCAAACCTAATGGAAACACCTTAGGTTAACTTCCCACATAATTATGAGTATTTTCAATGTTGTTTCGTGCCTCTACACATAAAGACAAAAAAGTTGTTATCTCAGTGCTTACAATGCTTTCACATAAAAGTAGTATACAATTCAATTCTACTCAAAAGTCTTGACTGCAAACCTAATGAAAACACCTTTGTTTAACTTCCCACATGATTAAGAGTAGCTTGAAAGTTGTTTCATGCCTCTACGCATCAAGACAAACAAGTTATTATCAGAGTGCATACAATGCTTTGACAATACTGATAGCATACATTTCAATTTTACACCAACCCTCTTACTGCAATCCTAATGGAAACACCTTAGGTTAACTTCCCACATGATTATGAGTAGTTTCAAAGTTGATTCGTACCTCTACACATAAAGACAAAAAAGTTGATATCTCAGTGCTTACAATGCTTTCACATAAAAGTAGTATACATTTCAATTGTACTCAAAAGTCCTGACTGCAAACCTAATGAAAACACCTTTGATTAACTTCCCAGATGTTTCTGTGTGGTTTGTAAGTTGTTTCCTGCCTTTACACATCAAGACAAAAAAGTTGTTACCACAGTGCATACAATGCTTTGACAATACTGATAGCATACGTTTCAATTTTACACCAAAGTACCTACTGCAAACCTGATGGAAACACCTTAGGTTAACTTCCCACATGATTCTTTGATGCCTGAAAGTTGTTTCATGGGTCTGCTCATAAAGACAAAAAAGTGGATTTCTCAGTGCATACAAGCTACTGACATTAAAGTAGTATACATTTCAATATTCCAGTAAAGTGCAGAGTGCAAACCTGATGGAAACATTTTAAGTTAACTTCCCACATGATTCTGTGTGGTTTGAAAGTTGTTTCCTGCCTTTACACATCAAGACAAAAAAGTTGTTATCACATTGCATACAATGCTTTGACAATACTAATAGTATACATTTCAATTTTACACCAAACCACTTACTGCAAACCTAATGGAAACACCTTAGGTTAACTTCCCACATGATTATGAGTAGCTTCATAGTTGTTTCGTGCCTCTACGCATAAAGACAAAAAACTTGATATCTCAGTGCTTACAATGCTTTCACATAAAAGTAGTATACATTTCAATTGTACTCAAAAGTCCTGACTGCAAACCGAATGAAAACACCTTTGGTTAACTTCCCACATGATTCTTTCATGCCTGAAAGTTGTTTCATGGGTCTACACATAAAGGCAAAAAAGTGGATTTCTCAGTGCATACAATGTACTGACATTATAGTAGTATGCATTTCAATATTCCAGTAAAGTGCAGAGTGCAAACCTGATGGAAACATTTTAAGTTAACTTCCCACATGATTCTGTGTGGTTTGTAAGTTGTTTCCTGCCTTTACACATCAAGACAAAATAGTTGTTACCACAGTGCATACAATGCTTTGACAATACTGATAGCATACGTTTCAATTTTACACCAAAGTACTTACTGCAAACCTAATGGAAACACCTTAGGTTAACTTCCCACATGATTATGAGTAGCTTGAAAGTTGCCTCATGCCTCTACACATCAAGACAAAAAAGTTGTTATCTTAGGGCATACAATGTTCTGACATTAAGAGCTATACATGTCAATTTTCAACCAAAGTGCAGAGTGCAAACCTGATGGAAACACTTTAAGTTAACTTCCCACATGATTCTCTGTGGTTTGTAAGTTGTTTCCTGCTTTTACACATCAAGACAAAAAAGTTGTTATCTCAGTGCTTACAATGATTTCATATAAAAGTAGTATACATTTCAATTGTACTCAAAAGTCCTGACTGCAAACCTAATGAAATCACCTTTGGTTAACTTCCCACATGATTCTGTGTGGTTTGTAAGTTGTTTCCTGCCTTTACACATCAAGACAAAAAAGTTGTTATCAAAGTGCATACAATGCTTTGACAATACTGATAGCATACATTTCAATTTTGCACCAAAGCACTTACTGCAAACCTAATGGAAACACCTCAGGTTAACTTCCCACATGATTCTTCGATGCCTGAAAGTTGTTTCATGGGTCTGCTCATAAAGACAAAAAAGTGGATTTCTCAGTGCATACAAGCTACTGACATTAAAGTAGTATACATTTCAATATTCCAGTAAAGTGCAGAGTGCAAACCTGATGGAAACATTTTAAGTTAACTTCCCACATGATTCTGTGTGGTTTGAAAGTTGTTTCCTGCCTTTACACATCAAGACAAAAAAGTTGTTATCACAGTGCATACAATGCTTTGACAATACTAATAGTATACATTTCAATTTTACACCAAACCACTTACTGCAAACCTAATGGAAACACCTTAGGTTAACTTCCCACATGATTATGAGTAGCTTCATAGTTGTTTCGTGCCTCTACGCATAAAGACAAAAAACTTGATATCTCAGTGCTTACAATGCTTTCACATAAAAGTAGTCTACATTTCAATTGTACTCAAAAGTCCTGACTGCAAACCGAATGAAAACACCTTTGGTTAACTTCCCACATGATTCTTTCATCCCTGAAAGTTGTTTCATGGGTCTACACATAAAGGCAAAAAAGTGGATTTCTCAGTGCATACAATGTACTGACATTATAGTAGTATGCATTTCAATATTCCAGTAAAGTGCAGAGTGCAAACCTGATGGAAACATTTTAAGTTAACTTCCCACATGATTCTGTGTGATTTGAAAGTTGTTTCCTGCCTTTACACATCAAGACAAAAAAGTTGTTATCACAGTGCATACAATGCTTTGACAATGCTAATAGTATACATTTCAATTTTACACGGAAGTACTTACTGCAAACCTAATGGAAACACCTTAGGTTAACTTCCCACATGATTATGAGTAGCTTGAAAGTTGCCTCATGCCTCTACACATCAAGACAAAAAAGTTGTTATCTTAGGGCATACAATGTTCTGACATTAAGAGCTATATATGTCAATTTTCAACCAAAGTGCAGAGTGCAAACCTGATGGAAACATTTTAAGTTAACTTCCCACATGATTCTCTGTGGTTTGTAAGTTGTTTCCTGCTTTTACACATCAAGACAAAAAAGTTGTTATCTCAGTGCTTACAATGATTTCATATAAAAGTAGTATACATTTCAATTGTACTCAAAAGTCCTGACTGCAAACCTAATGAAAACACCTTTGGTTAACTTCCCACATGATTCTGTGTGGTTTGTAAGTTGTTTCCTGCCTTTACACATCAAGACAAAAAAGTTGTTATCAAAGTGCATACAATGCTTTGACAATACTGATAGCATACATTTCAATTTTGCACCAAAGCACCTACTGCAAACCTAATGGAAACACCTCAGGTTAACTTCCCACATGATTCTTCGATGCCTGAAAGTTGTTTCATGGGTCTGCTCATAAAGACAAAAAAGTGGATTTCTCAGTGCATACAAGGTACTGACATTAAAGTAGTATACATTTCAATATTCCAGAATAGTGCAGAGTGCAAACCTGATGGAAACATTTTAAGTTAACTTCCCACATGATTCTGTGTGGTTTGAAAGTTGTTTCCTGCCTTTACACATCAAGACAAAATAGTTGTTACCACAGTGCATACAATGCTTTGACAATACTGATAGCATACGTTTCAATTTTACACCAAAGCACTTACTGCAAACCTAATGGAAACACCTTAGGTTAACTTCCCACATAATTATGAGTATTTTCAATGTTGTTTCGTGCCTCTACACATAAAGACAAAAAAGTTGTTATCTCAGTGCTTACAATGCTTTCACATAAAAGTAGTATACAATTCAATTGTACTCAAAAGTCCTGACTGCAAACCGAATGAAAACACCTTTGGTTAACTTCCCACATGATTCTTTCATGCCTGAAAGTTGTTTCATGGGTCTACACATAAAGGCAAAAAAGTGGATTTCTCAGTGCATACAATGTACTGACATTATAGTAGTATGCATTTCAATATTCCAGTAAAGTGCAGAGTGCAAACCTGATGGAAACATTTTAAGTTAACTTCCCACATGATTCTGTGTGGTTTGTAAGTTGTTTCCTGCCTTTACACATCAAGACAAAATAGTTGTTACCACAGTGCATACAATGCTTTGACAATACTGATAGCATACGTTTCAATTTTACACCAAAGCACTTACTGCAAACCTAATGGAAACACCTTAGGTTAACTTCCCACATAATTATGAGTATTTTCAATGTTGTTTCGTGCCTCTACACATAAAGACAAAAAAGTTGTTATCTCAGTGCTTACAATGCTTTCACATAAAAGTAGTATACAATTCAATTCTACTCAAAAGTCTTGACTGCAAACCTAATGAAAACACCTTTGTTTAACTTCCCACATGATTAAGAGTAACTTGAAAGTTGTTTCATGCCTCTACGCATCAAGACAAACAAGTTATTATCAGAGTGCATACAATGCTTTGACAATACTGATAGCATACATTTCAATTTTACACCAACCCTCTTACTGCAATCCTAATGGAAACACCTCAGGTTAACTTCCCACATGATTCTTAGATGCCTGAAAGTTGTTTCATGGGTCTGCACATAAAGACAAAAAAGTGGATTTCTCAGTGCATACAAGGTACTGACATTAAAGTAGTATACATTTCAATATTCCAGAATAGTGCAGAGTGCAAACCTGATGGAAACATTTTAAGTTAACTTCCCACATGATTCTGTGTGGTTTGAAAGTTGTTCCCTGCCTTTACACATCAAGACAAAAAAGTTGTTATCACAGTGCATACAATGCTTTGACAATACTAATAGTATAGATTTCAATTTTACACCAAAGTACTTACTGCAAACCTAATGGAAACACCTTAGGTTAACTTCCCACATGATTATGAGTAGCTTCATAGTTGTTTCGTGCCTCTACGCATAAAGACAAAAAAGTTGATATCTCAGTGCTTACAAAGCTTTCACATAAAAGTAGTATACATTTCAATTGTACTCAAAAGTCCTGACTGCAAACCTAATGAAAACACCTTTGTTTAACTTCCCACATGATTCTGTGTGGTTTGAAAGTTGTTTCCTGCCTTTACACATCAAGACAAAAAAGTTGTTATCACAGTGCATACAATGCTTTGACAATACTTATAGTATACAATTCAATTTTACACCAAAGTACTTACTGCAAACCTAATGGAAACACCTTAGGTTAACTTCCCACATGATTATGAGTAGCTTGAAAGTTGCCTCATGCCTCTACACATCAAGACAAAAAAGTTGTTATCTTAGGGCATGCAATGTTCTGACATTAAGAGCTATACTTGTCAATTTTCAACCAAAGTGCAGAGTGCAAACCTGATGGAAACATTTTAAGTTAACTTCCCACATGATTCTCTGTGGTTTGTAAGTTGTTTCCTGCTTTTACACATCAAGACAAAAAAGTTGTTATCTCAGTGCTTACAATGATTTCATATAAAAGTAGTATACATTTCAATTGTACTCAAAAGTCCTGACTGCAAACCTAATGAAAACACCTTTGGTTAACTTCCCACATGATTCTGTGTGGTTTGTAAGTTGTTTCCTGCCTTTACACATCAAGACAAAAAAGTTGTTATCACAGTGCATACAATGCTTTGACAATACTAATAGTATACATTTCAATTTTACACCAAAACACCTACTGCAAACCTAATGGAAACACCTTAGGTTAACTTCCCAGATGATTATGAGTAGTTTCAAAGTTGATTCGTACCTCTACACATAAAGACAAAAAAGTTGTTATCTCAGTGCTTACAGTGCTTTCACAAAAAAGTATTATACATTTCAATTGTACTCATAAGTCCTGACTGCAAACCTAATGAAAACACCTTTGCTTAACTTCCCACATGATTCTGTGTGGTTTGTAAGTTGTTTCCTGCCTTTACACATCAAGACAAAAAAATGGTTGTTATCAAAGTGCATACAATGCTTTGACAATACTGATAGCATAGATTTCAATTTTGCACCAAAGCAGTTACTGCAAACCTAATGGAAACACCTCAGGTTAACTTCCCACATGATTCTTCGATGCCTGAAAGTTGTTTCATGGGTCTGCTCATAAAGACAAAAAAGTGGATTTCTCAGTGCATACAAGGTACTGACATTAAAGTAGTATACATTTCAATATTCCAGAATAGTGCAGAGTGCAAACCTGATGGAAACATTTTAAGTTAACTTCCCACATGATTCTGTGTGGTTTGAAAGTTGTTTCCTGCCTTTACACATCAAGACAAAAAAGTTGTTATCACAGTGCATACAATGCTTTGACAATGCTAATAGTATACATTTCAATTTTACACGAAAGTACTTACTGCAAACCTAATGGAAACACCTTAGGTTAACTTCCCACATGATTATGAGTAGCTTCATAGTTGTTTCGTGCCTCTACGCATAAAGACAAAAAACTTGATATCTCAGTGCTTACAATGCTTTCACATAAAAGTAGTATACATTTCAATTGTACTCAAAAGTCCTGACTGCAAACCGAATGAAAACACCTTTGGTTCACTTCCCACATGATTCTTTCATGCCTGAAAGTTGTTTCATGGGTCTACACATAAAGGCAAAAAAGTGGATTTCTCAGTGCATACAATGTACTGACATTATAGTAGTATGCATTTCAATATTCCAGTAAAGTGCAGAGTGCAAACCTGATGGAAACATTTTAAGTTAACTTCCCACATGATTCTGTGTGATTTGAAAGTTGTTTCCTGCCTTTACACATCAAGACAAAAAAGTTGTTATCACAGTGCATACAATGCTTTGACAATGCTAATAGTATACATTTCAATTTTACACGAAAGTACTTACTGCAAACCTAATGGAAACACCTTAGGTTAACTTCCCACATGATTATGAGTAGCTTGAAAGTTGCCTCATGCCTCTACACATCAAGACAAAAAAGTTGTTATCTTAGGGCATACAATGTTCTGACATTAAGAGCTATACATGTCAATTTTCAACCAAAGTGCAGAGTGCAAACCTGATGGAAACATTTTAAGTTAACGTCCCACATGATTCTCTGTGGTTTGTAAGTTGTTTCCTGCTTTTACACATCAAGATAAAAAAGTTGTTATCTCAGTGCTTACAATGATTTCATATAAAAGTAGTATACATTTCAATTGTACTCAAAAGTCCTGACTGCAAACCTAATGAAAACACCTTTGGTTAACTTCCCACATGATTCTGTGTGGTTTGTAAGTTGTTTCCTGCTTTTACACATCAAGACAAAAAAGTTGTTATCTCAGTGCTTACAATGATTTCATATAAAAGTAGTATACATTTCAATTTTACACGAAAGTACTTACTGCAAACCTAATGGAAACACCTTTGGTTAACTTCCCACATGATTCTTTCATGCCTGAAAGTTGTTTCATGGGTCTACACATAAAGGCAAAAAAGTGGATTTCTCAGTGCATACAATGTACTGACATTATAGTAGTATGCATTTCAATATTCCAGTAAAGTGCAGAGTGCAAACCTGATGGAAACATTTTAAGTTAACTTCCCACATGATTCTGTGTGATTTGAAAGTTGTTTCCTGCCTTTACACATCAAGACAAAAAAGTTGTTATCACAGTGCATACAATGCTTTGACAATGCTAATAGTATACATTTCAATTTTACACGGAAGTACTTACTGCAAACCTAATGGAAACACCTTAGGTTAACTTCCCACATGATTATGAGTAGCTTGAAAGTTGCCTCATGCCTCTACACATCAAGACAAAAAAGTTGTTATCTTAGGGCATACAATGTTCTGACATTAAGAGCTATACATGTCAATTTTCAACCTAAGTGCAGAGTGCAAACCTGATGGAAACATTTTAAGTTAACTTCCCACATGATTCTCTGTGGTTTGTAAGTTGTTTCCTGCTTTTACACATCAAGACAAAAAAGTTGTTATCTCAGTGCTTACAATGATTTCATATAAAAGTAGTATACATTTCAATTGTACTCAAAAGTCCTGACTGCAAACCTAATGAAAACACCTTTGGTTAACTTCCCACATGATTCTGTGTGGTTTGTAAGTTGTTTCCTGCCTTTACACATCAAGACAAAAAAGTTGTTATCAAAGTGCATACAATGCTTTGACAATACTGATAGCATACATTTCAATTTTGCACCAAAGCACCTACTGCAAACCTAATGGAAACACCTCAGGTTAACTTCCCACATGATTCTTCGATGCCTGAAAGTTGTTTCATGGGTCTGCTCATAAAGACAAAAAAGTGGATTTCTCAGTGCATACAAGGTACTGACATTAAAGTAGTATACATTTCAATATTCCAGAATAGTGCAGAGTGCAAACCTGATGGAAACATTTTAAGTTAACTTCCCACATGATTCTGTGTGGTTTGAAAGTTGTTTCCTGCCTTTACACATCAAGACAAAAAAGTTGTTATCACATTGCATACAATGCTTTGACAATACTAATAGTATACATTTCAATTTTACACCAAACCACTTACTGCAAACCTAATGGAAACACCTTAGGTTAACTTCCCACATGATTATGAGTAGCTTCATAGTTGTTTCGTGCCTCTACGCATAAAGACAAAAAACTTGATATCTCAGTGCTTACAATGCTTTCACATAAAAGTAGTATACATTTCAATTGTACTCAAAAGTCCTGACTGCAAACCTAATGAAAACACCTTTGGTTAACTTCCCACATGATTCTGTGTGGTTTGAAAGTTGTTTCCTGCCTTTACACATCAAGACAAAAAAGTTGTTATCACAGTGCATACAATGCTTTGACAATACTTATAGTATACAATTCAATTTTACACCAAAGTACTTACTGCAAACCTAATGGAAACACCTTAGGTTAACTTCCCACATGATTATGAGTAGCTTGAAAGTTGCCTCATGCCTCTACACATCAAGACAAAAAAGTTGTTATCTTAGGGCATGCAATGTTCTGACATTAAGAGCTATACTTGTCAATTTTCAACCAAAGTGCAGAGTGCAAACCTGATGGAAACATTTTAAGTTAACTTCCCACATGATTCTCTGTGGTTTGTAAGTTGTTTCCTGCTTTTACACATCAAGACAAAAAAGTTGTTATCTCAGTGCTTACAATGATTTCATATAAAAGTAGTATACATTTCAATTGTACTCAAAAGACCTGACTGCAAACCTAATGAAAACACCTTTGGTTAACTTCCCACATGATTCTGTGTGGTTTGTAAGTTGTTTCCTGCCTTTACACATCAAGACAAAAAAGTTGTTATCACAGTGCATACAATGCTTTGACAATACTAATAGTATACATTTCAATTTTACACCAAAACACCTACTGCAAACCTAATGGAAACACCTTAGGTTAACTTCCCAGATGATTATGAGTAGTTTCAAAGTTGATTCGTACCTCTACACATAAAGACAAAAAAGTTGTTATCTCAGTGCTTACAGTGCTTTCACAAAAAAGTATTATACATTTCAATTGTACTCATAAGTCCTGACTGCAAACCTAATGAAAACACCTTTGCTTAACTTCCCACATGATTCTGTGTGGTTTGTAAGTTGTTTCCTGCCTTTACACATCAAGACAAAAAAATGGTTGTTATCAAAGTGCATACAATGCTTTGACAATACTGATAGCATAGATTTCAATTTTGCACCAAAGCAGTTACTGCAAACCTAATGGAAACACCTCAGGTTAACTTCCCACATGATTCTTCGATGCCTGAAAGTTGTTTCATGGGTCTGCTCATAAAGACAAAAAAGTGGATTTCTCAGTGCATACAAGGTACTGACATTAAAGTAGTATACATTTCAATATTCCAGAATAGTGCAGAGTGCAAACCTGATGGAAACATTTTAAGTTAACTTCCCACATGATTCTGTGTGGTTTGAAAGTTGTTTCCTGCCTTTACACATCAAGACAAAAAAGTTGTTATCACAGTGCATACAATGCTTTGACAATGCTAATAGTATACATTTCAATTTTACACGAAAGTACTTACTGCAAACCTAATGGAAACACCTTAGGTTAACTTCCCACATGATTATGAGTAGCTTCATAGTTGTTTCGTGCCTCTACGCATAAAGACAAAAAACTTGATATCTCAGTGCTTACAATGCTTTCACATAAAAGTAGTATACATTTCAATTGTACTCAAAAGTCCTGACTGCAAACCGAATGAAAACACCTTTGGTTCACTTCCCACATGATTCTTTCATGCCTGAAAGTTGTTTCATGGGTCTACACATAAAGGCAAAAAAGTGGATTTCTCAGTGCATACAATGTACTGACATTATAGTAGTATGCATTTCAATATTCCAGTAAAGTGCAGAGTGCAAACCTGATGGAAACATTTTAAGTTAACTTCCCACATGATTCTGTGTGATTTGAAAGTTGTTTCCTGCCTTTACACATCAAGACAAAAAAGTTGTTATCACAGTGCATACAATGCTTTGACAATGCTAATAGTATACATTTCAATTTTACACGAAAGTACTTACTGCAAACCTAATGGAAACACCTTAGGTTAACTTCCCACATGATTATGAGTAGCTTGAAAGTTGCCTCATGCCTCTACACATCAAGACAAAAAAGTTGTTATCTTAGGGCATACAATGTTCTGACATTAAGAGCTATACATGTCAATTTTCAACCAAAGTGCAGAGTGCAAACCTGATGGAAACATTTTAAGTTAACGTCCCACATGATTCTCTGTGGTTTGTAAGTTGTTTCCTGCTTTTACACATCAAGATAAAAAAGTTGTTATCTCAGTGCTTACAATGATTTCATATAAAAGTAGTATACATTTCAATTGTACTCAAAAGTCCTGACTGCAAACCTAATGAAAACACCTTTGGTTAACTTCCCACATGATTCTGTGTGGTTTGTAAGTTGTTTCCTGCTTTTACACATCAAGACAAAAAAGTTGTTATCTCAGTGCTTACAATGATTTCATATAAAAGTAGTATACATTTCAATTTTACACGAAAGTACTTACTGCAAACCTAATGGAAACACCTTTGGTTAACTTCCCACATGATTCTTTCATGCCTGAAAGTTGTTTCATGGGTCTACACATAAAGGCAAAAAAGTGGATTTCTCAGTGCATACAATGTACTGACATTATAGTAGTATGCATTTCAATATTCCAGTAAAGTGCAGAGTGCAAACCTGATGGAAACATTTTAAGTTAACTTCCCACATGATTCTGTGTGATTTGAAAGTTGTTTCCTGCCTTTACACATCAAGACAAAAAAGTTGTTATCACAGTGCATACAATGCTTTGACAATGCTAATAGTATACATTTCAATTTTACACGGAAGTACTTACTGCAAACCTAATGGAAACACCTTAGGTTAACTTCCCACATGATTATGAGTAGCTTGAAAGTTGCCTCATGCCTCTACACATCAAGACAAAAAAGTTGTTATCTTAGGGCATACAATGTTCTGACATTAAGAGCTATACATGTCAATTTTCAACCTAAGTGCAGAGTGCAAACCTGATGGAAACATTTTAAGTTAACTTCCCACATGATTCTCTGTGGTTTGTAAGTTGTTTCCTGCTTTTACACATCAAGACAAAAAAGTTGTTATCTCAGTGCTTACAATGATTTCATATAAAAGTAGTATACATTTCAATTGTACTCAAAAGTCCTGACTGCAAACCTAATGAAAACACCTTTGGTTAACTTCCCACATGATTCTGTGTGGTTTGTAAGTTGTTTCCTGCCTTTACACATCAAGACAAAAAAGTTGTTATCAAAGTGCATACAATGCTTTGACAATACTGATAGCATACATTTCAATTTTGCACCAAAGCACCTACTGCAAACCTAATGGAAACACCTCAGGTTAACTTCCCACATGATTCTTCGATGCCTGAAAGTTGTTTCATGGGTCTGCTCATAAAGACAAAAAAGTGGATTTCTCAGTGCATACAAGGTACTGACATTAAAGTAGTATACATTTCAATATTCCAGAATAGTGCAGAGTGCAAACCTGATGGAAACATTTTAAGTTAACTTCCCACATGATTCTGTGTGGTTTGAAAGTTGTTTCCTGCCTTTACACATCAAGACAAAAAAGTTGTTATCACATTGCATACAATGCTTTGACAATACTAATAGTATACATTTCAATTTTACACCAAACCACTTACTGCAAACCTAATGGAAACACCTTAGGTTAACTTCCCACATGATTATGAGTAGCTTCATAGTTGTTTCGTGCCTCTACGCATAAAGACAAAAAACTTGATATCTCAGTGCTTACAAAGCTTTCACATAAAAGTAGTCTACATTTCAATTGTACTCAAAAGTCCTGACTGCAAACCGAATGAAAACACCTTTGGTTAACTTCCCACATGATTCTTTCATGCCTGAAAGTTGTTTCATGGGTCTACACATAAAGGCAAAAAAGTGGATTTCTCAGTGCATACAATGTACTGACATTATAGTAGTATGCATTTCAATATTCCAGTAAAGTGCAGAGTGCAAACCTGATGGAAACATTTTAAGTTAACTTCCCACATGATTCTGTGTGGTTTGTAAGTTGTTTCCTGCCTTTACACATCAAGACAAAATAGTTGTTACCACAGTGCATACAATGCTTTGACAATACTGATAGCATATGTTTCAATTTTACACCAAAGCACTTACTGCAAACCTAATGGAAACACCTTAGGTTAACTTCCCACATAATTATGAGTATTTTCAATGTTGTTTCGTGCCTCTACACATAAAGACAAAAAAGTTGTTATCTCAGTGCTTACAATGCTTTCACATAAAAGTAGTATACAATTCAATTCTACTCAAAAGTCTTGACTGCAAACCTAATGAAAACACCTTTGTTTAACTTCCCACATGATTAAGAGTAGCTTGAAAGTTGTTTCATGCCTCTACGCATCAAGACAAACAAGTTATTATCAGAGTGCATACAATGCTTTGACAATACTGATAGCATACATTTCAATTTTACACCAACCCTCTTACTGCAATCCTAATGGAAACACCTCAGGTTAACTTCCCACATGATTCTTAGATGCCTGAAAGTTGTTTCATGGGTCTGCACATAAAGACAAAAAAGTGGATTTCTCAGTGCATACAAGGTACTGACATTAAAGTAGTATACATTTCAATATTCCAGAATAGTGCAGAGTGCAAACCTGATGGAAACATTTTAAGTTAACTTCCCACATGATTCTGTGTGGTTTGAAAGTTGTTCCCTGCCTTTACACATCAAGACAAAAAAGTTGTTATCACAGTGCATACAATGCTTTGACAATACTAATAGTATAGATTTCAATTTTACACCAAAGTACTTACTGCAAACCTAATGGAAACACCTTAGGTTAACTTCCCACATGATTATGAGTAGCTTCATAGTTGTTTCGTGCCTCTACGCATAAAGACAAAAAAGTTGATATCTCAGTGCTTACAAAGCTTTCACATAAAAGTAGTATACATTTCAATTGTACTCAAAAGTCCTGACTGCAAACCTAATGAAAACACCTTTGGTTAACTTCCCACATGATTCTGTGTGGTTTGAAAGTTGTTTCCTGCCTTTACACATCAAGACAAAAAAGTTGTTATCACAGTGCATACAATGCTTTGACAATACTTATAGTATACAATTCAATTTTACACCAAAGTACTTACTGCAAACCTAATGGAAACACCTTAGGTTAACTTCCCACATGATTATGAGTAGCTTGAAAGTTGCCTCATGCCTCTACACATCAAGACAAAAAAGTTGTTATCTTAGGGCATGCAATGTTCTGACATTAAGAGCTATACATGTCAATTTTCAACCAAAGTGCAGAGTGCAAACCTCATGGAAACATTTTAAGTTAACTTCCCACATGATTCTCTGTGGTTTGTAAGTTGTTTCCTGCTTTTACACATCAAGACAAAAAAGTTGTTATCTCAGTGCTTACAATGATTTCATATAAAAGTAGTATACATTTCAATTGTACTCAAAAGTCCTGACTGCAAACCTAATGAAAACACCTTTGGTTAACTTCCCACATGATTCTGTGTGGTTTGTAAGTTGTTTCCTGCCTTTACACATCAAGACAAAAAAGTTGTTATCACAGTGCATACAATGCTTTGACAATACTAATAGTATACATTTCAATTTTACACCAAAACACCTACTGCAAACCTAATGGAAACACCTTAGGTTAACTTCCCAGATGATTATGAGTAGTTTCAAAGTTGATTCGTACCTCTACACATAAAGACAAAAAAGTTGTTATCTCAGGGCTTACAATGCTTTCACAAAAAAGTATTATACATTTCAATTGTACTCATAAGTCCTGACTGCAAACCTAATGAAAACACCTTTGCTTAACTTCCCACATGATTCTGTGTGGTTTGTATGTTGTTTCCTGCCTTTACACATCAAGACAAAAAAATGGTTGTTATCAAAGTGCATACAATGCTTTGACAATACTGATAGCATACATTTCAATTTTGCACCAAAGCACTTACTGCAAACCTAATGGAAACACCTCAGGTTAACTTCCCACATGATTCTTCGATGCCTGAAAGTTGTTTCATGGGTCTGCTCATAAAGACAAAAAAGTGGATTTCTCAGTGCATACAAGGTACTGACATTAAAGTAGTATACATTTCAATATTCCAGAATAGTGCAGAGTGCAAACCTGATGGAAACATTTTAAGTTAACTTCCCACATGATTCTGTGTGGTTTGAAAGTTGTTTCCTGCCTTTACACATCAAGACAAAAAAGTTGTTATCACATTGCATACAATGCTTTGACAATACTAATAGTATACATTTCAATTTTACACCAAACCACTTACTGCAAACCTAATGGAAACACCTCAGGTTAACTTCCCACATGATTATGAGTAGCTTCATAGTTGTTTCGTGCCTCTACGCATAAAGACAAAAAACTTGATATCTCAGTGCTTACAATGCTTTCACATAAAAGTAGTATACATTTCAATTGTACTCAAAAGTCCTGACTGCAAACCTAATGAAAACACCTTTGGTTCACTTCCCACATGATTCTTTCATGCCTGAAAGTTGTTTCATGGGTCTACACATAAAGGCAAAAAAGTGGATTTCTCAGTGCATACAATGTACTGACATTATAGTAGTATGCATTTCAATATTCCAGTAAAGTGCAGAGTGCAAACCTGATGGAAACATTTTAAGTTAACTTCCCACATGATTCTGTGTGATTTGAAAGTTGTTTCCTGCCTTTACACATCAAGACAAAAAAGTTGTTATCACAGTGCATACAATGCTTTGACAATGCTAATAGTATACATTTCAATTTTACACGAAAGTACTTACTGCAAACCTAATGGAAACACCTTAGGTTAACTTCCCACATGATTATGAGTAGCTTGAAAGTTGCCTCATGCCTCTACACATCAAGACAAAAGAGTTGTTATCTTAGGGCATACAATGTTCTGACATTAAGAGCTATACATGTCAATTTTCAACCAAAGTGCAGAGTGCAAACCTGATGGAAACATTTTAAGTTAACTTCCCACATGATTCTCTGTGGTTTGTAAGTTGTTTCCTGCTTTTACACATCAAGACAAAAAAGTTGTTATCTCAGTGCTTACAATGATTTCATATAAAAGTAGTATACATTTCAATTGTACTCAAAAGTCCTGACTGCAAACCTAATGAAAACACCTTTGGTTAACTTCCCACATGATTCTGTGTGGTTTGTAAGTTGTTTCCTGTCTTTACACATCAAGACAAAAAAGTTCTTATCAAAGTGCATACAATGCTTTGACAATACTGATAGCATACCTTTCAATTTTGCACCAAAGCACTTACTGCAAACCTAAAGGAAACACCTCAGGTTAACTTCCCACATGATTCTTCGATGCCTGAAAGTTGTTTCATGGGTCTGCTCATAAAGACAAAAAAGTGGATTTCTCAGTGCATACAAGGTACTGACATTAAAGTAGTATACATTTCAATATTCCAGTAAAGTGCAGAGTGCAAACCTGATGGAAACATTTTAAGTTAACTTCCCACATGATTCTGTGTGGTTTGAAAGTTGTTTCCTGCCTTTACACATCAAGACAAAAAAGTTGTTATCACATTGCATACAATGCTTTGACAATACTAATAGTATACATTTCAATTTTACACCAAACCACTTACTGCAAACCTAATGGAAACACCTTAGGTTAACTTCCCACATGATTATGAGTAGCTTCATAGTTGTTTCGTGCCTCTACGCATAAAGACAAAAAACTTGATATCTCAGTGCTTACAATGCTTTCACATAAAAGTAGTCTACATTTCAATTGTACTCAAAAGTCCTGACTGCAAACCGAATGAAAACACCTTTGGTTAACTTCCCACATGATTCTTTCATGCCTGAAAGTTGTTTCATGGGTCTACACATAAAGGCAAAAAAGTGGATTTCTCAGTGCATACAATGTACTGACATTATAGTAGTATGCATTTCAATATTCCAGTAAAGTGCAGAGTGCAAACCTGATGGAAACATTTTAAGTTAACTTCCCACATGATTCTGTGTGGTTTGTAAGTTGTTTCCTGCCTTTACACATCAAGACAAAATAGTTGTTACCACAGTGCATACAATGCTTTGACAATACTGATAGCATACGTTTCAATTTTACACCAAAGCACTTACTGCAAACCTAATGGAAACACCTTAGGTTAACTTCCCACATAATTATGAGTATTTTCAATGTTGTTTCGTGCCTCTACACATAAAGACAAAAAAGTTGTTATCTCAGTGCTTACAATGCTTTCACATAAAAGTAGTATACAATTCAATTCTACTCAAAAGTCTTGACTGCAAACCTAATGAAAACACCTTTGTTTAACTTCCCACATGATTAAGAGTAGCTTGAAAGTTGTTTCATGCCTCTACGCATCAAGACAAACAAGTTATTATCAGAGTGCATACAATGCTTTGACAATACTGATAGCATACATTTCAATTTTACACCAACCCTCTTACTGCAATCCTAATGGAAACACCTCAGGTTAACTTCCCACATGATTCTTAGATGCCTGAAAGTTGTTTCATGGGTCTGCACATAAAGACAAAAAAGTGGATTTCTCAGTGCATACAAGGTACTGACATTAAAGTAGTATACATTTCAATATTCCAGAATAGTGCAGAGTGCAAACCTGATGGAAACATTTTAAGTTAACTTCCCACATGATTCTGTGTGGTTTCAAAGTTGTTCCCTGCCTTTACACATCAAGACAAAAAAGTTGTTATGACAGTGCATACAATGCTTTGACAATACTAATAGTATAGATTTCAATTTTACACCAAAGTACTTACTGCAAACCTAATGGAAACACCTTAGGTTAACTTCCCACATGATTATGAGTAGCTTCATAGTTGTTTCGTGCCTCTACGCATAAAGACAAAAAACTTGATATCTCAGTGCTTACAATGCTTTCACATAAAAGTAGTATACATTTCAATTGTACTCAAAAGTCCTGACTGCAAACCGAATGAAAACACCTTTGGTTCACTTCCCACATGATTCTTTCATGCCTGAAAGTTGTTTCATGGGTCTACACATAAAGGCAAAAAAGTGGATTTCTCAGTGCATACAATGTACTGACATTATAGTAGTATGCATTTCAATATTCCAGTAAAGTGCAGAGTGCAAACCTGATGGAAACATTTTAAGTTAACTTCCCACATGATTCTGTGTGATTTGAAAGTTGTTTCCTGCCTTTACACATCAAGACAAAAAAGTTGTTATCACAGTGCATACAATGCTTTGACAATGCTAATAGTATACATTTCAATTTTACGCGAAAGTACTTACTGCAAACCTAATGGAAACACCTTAGGTTAACTTCCCACATGATTATGAGTAGCTTGAAAGTTGCCTCATGCCTCTACACATCAAGACAAAAAAG
Organism: Mobula birostris; assembly: GCF_030028105.1. Lineage (NCBI taxonomy): Eukaryota > Metazoa > Chordata > Chondrichthyes > Myliobatiformes > Myliobatidae > Mobula > Mobula birostris. Next base: position 82,019 of record NW_027274351.1, on the reverse strand, counting down.
TTGTTATCTTAGGGCATACAATGTTCTGACATTAAAGTGCTATACATGTCAATTTTCAACCAAAGTGCAGAGTGCAAACCTGATGGAAAGATTTTAAGTTAACTTCCCACATGATTCTGTGTGGTTTGTAAGTTGTTTCCTGCTTTTACACATCAAGACAAAGAAGTTGCTATCTCAGTGCTTACAATGATTTCACATAAAAGTAGTATACATTTCAATTGTACTCAAAAGTCCTGACTGCAAACCTAATGAAAACACCTTTGGTTAACTTCCCACATGATTCTGTGTGGTTTGTAAGTTGTTTCCTGCCTTTACACATCAAGACAAAAAAGTTGTTATCACAGTGCATACAATGCTTTGACAATACTAATAGTATACATTTCAATTTTACACCAAAGCACCTACTGCAAACCTAATGGAAACACCTTAGGTTAACTTCCCAGATGATTATGAGTAGTTTCAAAGTTGATTCGTACCTCTACACATAAAGACAAAAAAGTTGATATCTCAGTGCTTACAATGCTTTCACATAAAAGTAGTATACATTTCAATTGTACTCAAAAGTCCTGACTGCAAACCTAATGAAAACACCTTTGATTAACTTCCCAGATGTTTCTGTGTGGTTTGTAAGTTGTTTCCTGCCTTTACACATCAAGACAAAAAAGTTGTTACCACAGTGCATACAATGCTTTGACAATACTGATAGCACACGTTTCAATTTTACACCAAAGTACTTACTGCAAACCTGATGGAAACACCTTAGGTTAACTTCCCACATGATTCTTTGATGCCTGAAAGTTGTTTCATGGGTCTGCTCATAAAGACAAAAAAGTGGATTTCTCAGTGCATACAAGCTACTGACATTAAAGTTGTATACATTTCAATATTCCAGTAAAGTGCAGAGTGCAAACCTGATGGAAACATTTTAAGTTAACTTCCCACATGATTCTGTGTGGTTTGAAAGTTGTTTCCTGCCTTTACACATCAAGACAAAAAAGTTGTTATCACATTGCATACAATGCTTTGACAATACTAATAGTATACATTTCAATTTTACACCAAACCACTTACTGCAAACCTAATGGAAACACCTTAGGTTAACTTCCCACATGATTATGAGTAGGTTCATAGTTGTTTCGTGCCTCTACGCATAAAGACAAAAAACTTGATATCTCAGTGCTTACAATGCTTTCACAAAAAAGTAGTATACATTTCAATTGTACTCAAAAGTCCTGACTGCAAACCGAATGAAAACACCTTTGGTTAACTTCCCACATGATTCTTTCATGCCTGAAAGTTGTTTCATGGGTCTACACATAAAGGCAAAAAAGTGGATTTCTCAGTGCATACAATGTACTGACATTATAGTAGTATGCATTTCAATATTCCAGTAAAGTGCAGAGTGCAAACCTGATGGAAACATTTTAAGTTAACTTCCCACATGATTCTGTGTGGTTTGTAAGTTGTTTCCTGCCTTTACACATCAAGACAAAATAGTTGTTACCACAGTGCATACAATGCTTTGACAATACTGATAGCATACGTTTCAATTTTACACCAAAGTACTTACTGCAAACCTAATGGAAACACCTTAGGTTAACTTCCCACATGATTATGAGTAGCTTGAAAGTTGCCTCATGCCTCTACACATCAAGACAAAAAAGTTGTTATCTTAGGGCATACAATGTTCTGACATTAAGAGCTATACATGTCAATTTTCAACCAAAGTGCAGAGTGCAAACCTGATGGAAACATTTTAAGTTAACTTCCCACATGATTCTCTGTGGTTTGTCAGTTGTTTCCTGCTTTTACACATCAAGACAAAAAAGTTGTTATCTCAGTGCTTACAATGATTTCATATAAAAGTAGTATACATTTCAATTGTACTCAAAAGTCCTGACTGCAAACCTAATGAAAACACCTTTGGTTAACTTCCCACATGATTCTGTGTGGTTTGTAAGTTGTTTCCTGCCTTTACACATCAAGACAAAAAAGTTGTTATCAAAGTGCATACAATGCTTTGACAATACTGATAGCATACATTTCAATTTTGCACCAAAGCACTTACTGCAAACCTAATGGAAACACCTCAGGTTAACTTCCCACATGATTCTTCGATGCCTGAAAGTTGTTTCATGGGTCTGCTCATAAAGACAAAAAAGTGGATTTCTCAGTGCATACAAGGTACTGACATTAAAGTAGTATACATTTCAATATTCCAGTAAAGTGCAGAGTGCAAACCTGATGGAAACATTTTAAGTTAACTTCCCACATGATTCTGTGTGGTTTGAAAGTTGTTTCCTGCCTTTACACATCAAGACAAAAAAGTTGTTATCACAGTGCATACAATGCTTTGACAATACTAATAGTATACATTTCAATTTTACACCAAACCACTTACTGCAAACCTAATGGAAACACCTTAGGTTAACTTCCCACATGATTATGAGTAGCTTCATAGTTGTTTCGTGCCTCTACGCATAAAGACAAAAAACTTGATATCTCAGTGCTTACAATGCTTTCACATAAAAGTAGTCTACATTTCAATTGTACTCAAAAGTCCTGACTGCAAACCGAATGAAAACACCTTTGGTTAACTTCCCACATGATTCTTTCATGCCTGAAAGTTGTTTCATGGGTCTACACATAAAGGCAAAAAAGTGGATTTCTCAGTGCATACAATGTACTGACATTATAGTAGTATGCATTTCAATATTCCAGTAAAGTGCAGAGTGCAAACCTGATGGAAACATTTTAAGTTAACTTCCCACATGATTCTGTGTGATTTGAAAGTTGTTTCCTGCCTTTACACATCAAGACAAAAAAGTTGTTATCACAGTGCATACAATGCTTTGACAATGCTAATAGTATACATTTCAATTTTACACGGAAGTACTTACTGCAAACCTAATGGAAACACCTTAGGTTAACTTCCCACATGATTATGAGTAGCTTGAAAGTTGCCTCATGCCTCTACACATCAAGACAAAAAAGTTGTTATCTTAGGGCATACAATGTTCTGACATTAAGAGCTATACATGTCAATTTTCAACCAAAGTGCAGAGTGCAAACCTGATGGAAACATTTTAAGTTAACTTCCCACATGATTCTCTGTGGTTTGTAAGTTGTTTCCTGCTTTTACACATCAAGACATAAAAGTTGTTATCTCAGTGCTTACAATGATTTCATATAAAAGTAGTATACATTTCAATTGTACTCAAAAGTCCTGACTGCAAACCTAATGAAAACACCTTTGGTTAACTTCCCACATGATTCTGTGTGGTTTGTAAGTTGTTTCCTGCCTTTACACATCAAGACAAAAAAGTTGTTATCAAAGTGCATACAATGCTTTGACAATACTGATAGCATACATTTCAATTTTGCACCAAAGCACCTACTGCAAACCTAATGGAAACACCTCAGGTTAACTTCCCACATGATTCTTCGATGCCTGAAAGTTGTTTCATGGGTCTGCTCATAAAGACAAAAAAGTGGATTTCTCAGTGCATACAAGGTACTGACATTAAAGTAGTATACATTTCAATATTCCAGAATAGTGCAGAGTGCAAACCTGATGGAAACATTTTAAGTTAACTTCCCACATGATTCTGTGTGGTTTGAAAGTTGTTTCCTGCCTTTACACATCAAGACAAAAAAGTTGTTATCACATTGCATACAATGCTTTGACAATACTAATAGTATACATTTCAATTTTACACCAAACCACTTACTGCAAACCTAATGGAAACACCTTAGGTTAACTTCCCACATGATTATGAGTAGCTTCATAGTTGTTTCGTGCCTCTACGCATAAAGACAAAAAACTTGATATCTCAGTGCTTACAATGCTTTCACATAAAAGTAGTCTACATTTCAATTGTACTCAAAAGTCCTGACTGCAAACCGAATGAAAACACCTTTGGTTAACTTCCCACATGATTCTTTCATGCCTGAAAGTTGTTTCATGGGTCTACACATAAAGGCAAAAAAGTGGATTTCTCAGTGCATACAATGTACTGACATTATAGTAGTATGCATTTCAATATTCCAGTAAAGTGCAGAGTGCAAACCTGATGGAAACATTTTAAGTTAACTTCCCACATGATTCTGTGTGGTTTGTAAGTTGTTTCCTGCCTTTACACATCAAGACAAAATAGTTGTTACCACAGTGCATACAATGCTTTGACAATACTGATAGCATACGTTTCAATTTTACACCAAAGCACTTACTGCAAACCTAATGGAAACACCTTAGGTTAACTTCCCACATAATTATGAGTATTTTCAATGTTGTTTCGTGCCTCTACACATAAAGACAAAAAAGTTGTTATCTCAGTGCTTACAATGCTTTCTCATAAAACTAGTATACAATTCAATTCTACTCAAAAGTCTTGACTACAAACCTAATGAAAACACCTTTGTTTAACTTCCCACATGATTAAGAGTAGCTTGAAAGTTGTTTCATGCCTCTACGCATCAAGACAAACAAGTTATTATCAGAGTGCATACAATGCTTTGACAATACTGATAGCATACATTTCAATTTTACACCAACCCTCTTACTGCAATCCTAATGGAAACACCTCAGGTTAACTTCCCACATGATTCTTAGATGCCTGAAAGTTGTTTCATGGGTCTGCACATAAAGACAAAAAAGTGGATTTCTCAGTGCATACAAGGTACTGACATTAAAGTAGTATACATTTCAATATTCCAGAATAGTGCAGAGTGCAAACCTGATGGAAACATTTTAAGTTAACTTCCCACATGATTCTGTGTGGTTTGAAAGTTGTTCCCTGCCTTTACACATCAAGACAAAAAAGTTGTTATCACAGTGCATACAATGCTTTGACAATACTAATAGTATAGATTTCAATTTTACACCAAAGTACTTACTGCAAACCTAATGGAAACACCTTAGGTTAACTTCCCACATGATTATGAGTAGCTTCATAGTTGTTTCGTGCCTCTACGCATAAAGACAAAAAAGTTGATATCTCAGTGCTTACAAAGCTTTCACATAAAAGTAGTATACATTTCAATTGTACTCAAAAGTCCTGACTGCAAACCTAATGAAAACACCTTTGGTTAACTTCCCACATGATTCTATGTGGTTTGAAAGTTGTTTCCTGCCTTTACACATCAAGACAAAAAAGTTGTTATCACAGTGCATACAATGCTTTGACAATACTTATAGTATACAATTCAATTTTACACCAAAGTACTTACTGCAAACCTAATGGAAACACCTTAGGTTAACTTCCCACATGATTATGAGTAGCTTGAAAGTTGCCTCATGCCTCTACACATCAAGACAAAAAAGTTGTTATCTTAGGGCATGCAATGTTCTGACATTAAGAGCTATACATGTCAATTTTCAACCAAAGTGCAGAGTGCAAACCTGATGGAAACATTTTAAGTTAACTTCCCACATGATTCTCTGTGGTTTGTAAGTTGTTTCCTGCTTTTACACATCAAGACAAAAAAGTTGTTATCTCAGTGCTTACAATGATTTCATATAAAAGTAGTATACATTTCAATTGTACTCAAAAGTCCTGACTGCAAACCTAATGAAAACACCTTTGGTTAACTTCCCACATGATTCTGTGTGGTTTGTAAGTTGTTTCCTGCCTTTACACATCAACACAAAAAAGTTGTTACCACAGTGCATACAATGCTTTGACAATACTAATAGTATACATTTCAATTTTACACCAAAACACCTACTGCAAACCTAATGGAAACACCTTAGGTTAACTTCCCAGATGATTATGAGTAGTTTCAAAGTTGATTCGTACCTCTACACATAAAGACAAAAAAGTTGTTATCTCAGTGCTTACAATGCTTTCACAAAAAAGTATTATACATTTCAATTGTACTCATAAGTCCTGACTGCAAACCTAATGAAAACACCTTTGCTTAACTTCCCACATGATTCTGTGTGGTTTGTATGTTGTTTCCTGCCTTTACACATCAAGACAAAAAAATGGTTGTTATCAAAGTGCATACAATGCTTTGACAATACTGATAGCATACATTTCAATTTTGCACCAAAGCACTTACTGCAAACCTAATGGAAACACCTCAGGTTAACTTCCCACATGATTCTTCGATGCCTGAAAGTTGTTTCATGGGTCTGCTCATAAAGACAAAAAAGTGGATTTCTCAGTGCATACAAGGTACTGACATTAAAGTAGTATACATTTCAATATTCCAGAATAGTGCAGAGTGCAAACCTGATGGAAACATTTTAAGTTAACTTCCCACATGATTCTGTGTGGTTTGAAAGTTGTTCCCTGCCTTTACACATCAAGACAAAAAAGTTGTTATGACAGTGCATACAATGCTTTGACAATACTAATAGTATAGATTTCAATTTTACACCAAAGTACTTACTGCAAACCTAATGGAAACACCTTAGGTTAACTTCCCACATGATTATGAGTAGCTTCATAGTTGTTTCGTGCCTCTACGCATAAAGACAAAAAACTTGATATCTCAGTGCTTACAATGCTTTCACATAAAAGTAGTATACATTTCAATTGTACTCAAAAGTCCTGACTGCAAACCGAATGAAAACACCTTTGGTTCACTTCCCACATGATTCTTTCATGCCTGAAAGTTGTTTCATGGGTCTACACATAAAGGCAAAAAAGTGGATTTCTCAGTGCATACAATGTACTGACATTATAGTAGTATGCATTTCAATATTCCAGTAAAGTGCAGAGTGCAAACCTGATGGAAACATTTTAAGTTAACTTCCCACATGATTCTGTGTGATTTGAAAGTTGTTTCCTGCCTTTACACATCAAGACAAAAAAGTTGTTATCACAGTGCATACAATGCTTTGACAATGCTAATAGTATACATTTCAATTTTACACGAAAGTACTTACTGCAAACCTAATGGAAACACCTTAGGTTAACTTCCCACATGATTATGAGTAGCTTGAAAGTTGCCTCATGCCTCTACACATCAAGACAAAAAAGTTGTTATCTTAGGGCATACAATGTTCTGACATTAAGAGCTATACATGTCAATTTTCAACCAAAGTGCAGAGTGCAAACCTGATGGAAACATTTTAAGTTAACTTCCCACATGATTCTCTGTGGTTTGTAAGTTGTTTCCTGCTTTTACACATCAAGACAAAAAAGTTGTTATCTCAGTGCTTACAATGATTTCATATAAAAGTAGTATACATTTCAATTGTACTCAAAAGTCCTGACTGCAAACCTAATGAAAACACCTTTGGTTAACTTCCCACATGATTCTGTGTGGTTTGTAAGTTGTTTCCTGCCTTTACACATCAAGACAAAAAAGTTGTTATCAAAGTGCATACAATGCTTTGACAATACTGATAGCATACATTTCAATTTTGCACCAAAGCACCTACTGCATACCTAATGGAAACACCTCAGGTTAACTTCCCACATGATTCTTCGATGCCTGAAAGTTGTTTCATGGGTCTGCTCATAAAGACAAAAAAGTGGATTTCTCAGTGCATACAAGGTACTGACATTAAAGTAGTATACATTTCAATATTCCAGAATAGTGCAGAGAGCAAACCTGATGGAAACATTTTAAGTTAACTTCCCACATGATTCTGTGTGGTTTGAAAGTTGTTTCCTGCCTTTACACATCAAGACAAAAAAGTTGTTATCACATTGCATACAATGCTTTGACAATACTAATAGTATACATTTCAATTTTACACCAAACCACTTACTGCAAACCTAATGGAAACACCTTAGGTTAACTTCCCACATGATTATGATTAGCTTCATAGTTGTTTCGTGCCTCTACGCATAAAGACAAAAAACTTGATATCTCAGTGCTTACAATGCTTTCACATAAAAGTAGTATACATTTCAATTGTACTCAAAAGTCCTGACTGCAAACCTAATGAAAACACCTTTGGTTCACTTCCCACATGATTCTTTCATGCCTGAAAGTTGTTTCATGGGTCTACACATAAAGGCAAAAAAGTGGATTTCTCAGTGCATACAATGTACTGACATTATAGTAGTATGCATTGCAATATTCCAGTAAAGTGCAGAGTGCAAACCTGATGGAAACATTTTAAGTTAACTTCCCACATGATTCTGTGTGATTTGAAAGTTGTTTCCTGCCTTTACACATCAAGACAAAAAAGTTGTTATCACAGTGCATACAATGCTTTGACAATGCTAATAGTATACATTTCAATTTTATACGAAAGTACTTACTGCAAACCTAATGGAAACACCTTAGGTTAACTTCCCACATGATTATGAGTAGCTTGAAAGTTGCCTCATGCCTCTACACATCAAGACAAAAAAGTTGTTATCTTAGGGCATACAATGTTCTGACATTAAGAGCTATACATGTCAATTTTCAACCAAAGTGCAGAGTGCAAACCTGATGGAAACATTTTAAGTTAACTTCCCACATGATTCTCTGTGGTTTGTAAGTTGTTTCCTGCTTTTACACATCAAGACAAAAAAGTTGTTATCTCAGTGCTTACAATGATTTCATATAAAAGTAGTATACATTTCAATTGTACTCAAAAGTCCTGACTGCAAACCTAATGAAAACACCTTTGGTTAACTTCCCACATGATTCTGTGTGGTTTGTAAGTTGTTTCCTGCCTTTACACATCAAGACAAAAAAGTTGTTATCACAGTGCATACAATGCTTTGACAATACTAATAGTATACATTTCAATTTTACACCAAAGCACCTACTGCAAACCTAATGGAAACACCTTAGGTTAACTTCCCACATGATTATGAGTAGCTTCATAGTTGTTTCGTGCCTCTACGCATAAAGACAAAAAACTTGATATCTCAGTGCTTACAATGCTTTCACATAAAAGTAGTATACATTTCAATTGTACTCAAAAGTCCTGACTGCAAACCGAATGAAAACACCTTTGGTTAACTTCCCACATGATTCTTTCATGCCTGAAAGTTGTTTCATGGGTCTACACATAAAGGCAAAAAAGTGGATTTCTCAGTGCATACAATGTACTGACATTATAGTAGTATGCATTTCAATATTCCAGTAAAGTGCAGAGTGCAAACCTGATGGAAACATTTTAAGTTAACTTCCCACATGATTCTGTGTGGTTTGTAAGTTGTTTCCTGCCTTTACACATCAAGACAAAATAGTTGTTACCACAGTGCATACAATGCTTTGACAATACTGATAGCATACGTTTCAATTTTACACCAAAGTACTTACTGCAAACCTAATGGAAACACCTTAGGTCAACTTCCCACATGATTATGAGTAGCTTGAAAGTTGCCTCATGCCTCGACACATCAAGACAAAAGAGTTGTTATCTTAGGGCATACAATGTTCTGACATTAAGAGCTATACATGTCAATTTTCAACCAAAGTGCAGAGTGCAAACCTGATGGAAACATTTTAAGTTAACTTCCCACATGATTCTCTGTGGTTTGTAAGTTGTTTCCTGCTTTTACACATCAAGACAAAAAAGTTGTTATCTCAGTGCTTACAATGATTTCATATAAAAGTAGTATACATTTCAATTGTACTCAAAAGTCCTGACTGCAAACCTAATGAAAACACCTTTGGTTAACTTCCCACATGATTCTGTGTGGTTTGTAAGTTGTTTCCTGCCTTTACACATCAAGACAAAAAAGTTGTTATCAAAGTGCATACAATGCTTTGACAATACTGATAGCATACATTTCAATTTTGCACCAAAGCACTTACTGCAAACCTAATGGAAACACCTCAGGTTAACTTCCCACATGATTCTTCGATGCCTGAAAGTTGTTTCATGGGTCTGCTCATAAAGACAAAAAAGTGGATTTCTCAGTGCATACAAGGTACTGACATTAAAGTAGTATACATTTCAATATTCCAGTAAAGTGCAGAGTGCAAACCTGATGGAAACATTTTAAGTTAACTTCCCACATGATTCTGTGTGGTTTGAAAGTTGTTTCCTGCCTTTACACATCAAGACAAAAAAGTTGTTATCACATTGCATACAATGCTTTGACAATACTAATAGTATACATTTCAATTTTACACCAAAGCACTTACTGCAAACCTAATGGAAACACCTTAGGTTAACTTCCCACATGATTATGAGTAGCTTCATAGATGTTTCGTGCCTCTACGCATAAAGACAAAAAAGTTGATATCTCAGTGCTTACAATGCTTTCACATAAAAGTAGTCTACATTTCAATTGTACTCAAAAGTCCTGACTGCAAACCGAATGAAAACACCTTTGGTTAACTTCCCACATGATTCTTTCATGCCTGAAAGTTGTTTCATGGGTCTACACATAAAGGCAAAAAAGTGGATTTCTCAGTGCATACAATGTACTGACATTATAGTAGTATGCATTTCAATATTCCAGTAAAGTGCAGAGTGCAAACCTGATGGAAACATTTTAAGTTAACTTCCCACATGATTCTGTGTGGTTTGTAAGTTGTTTCCTGCCTTTACACATCAAGACAAAATAGTTGTTACCACAGTGCATACAATGCTTTGACAATACTGATAGCATACGTTTCAATTTTACACCAAAGCACTTACTGCAAACCTAATGGAAACACCTTAGGTTAACTTCCCACATAATTATGAGTATTTTCAATGTTGTTTCGTGCCTCTACACATAAAGACAAAAAAGTTGTTATCTCAGTGCTTACAATGCTTTCACATAAAAGTAGTATACAATTCAATTCTACTCAAAAGTCTTGACTGCAAACCTAATGAAAACACCTTTGTTTAACTTCCCACATGATTAAGAGTAGCTTGAAAGTTGTTTCATGCCTCTACGCATCAAGACAAACAAGTTATTATCAGAGTGCATACAATGCTTTGACAATACTGATAGCATACATTTCAATTTTACACCAACCCTCTTACTGCAATCCTAATGGAAACACCTCAGGTTAACTTCCCACATGATTCTTAGATGCCTGAAAGTTGTTTCATGGGTCTGCACATAAAGACAAAAAAGTGGATTTCTCAGTGCATACAAGGTACTGACATTAAAGTAGTATACATTTCAATATTCCAGAATAGTGCAGAGTGCAAACCTGATGGAAACATTTTAAGTTAACTTCCCACATGATTCTGTGTGGTTTGAAAGTTGTTCCCTGCCTTTACACATCAAGACAAAAAAGTTGTTATGACAGTGCATACAATGCTTTGACAATACTAATAGTATAGATTTCAATTTTACACCAAAGTACTTACTGCAAACCTAATGGAAACACCTTAGGTTAACTTCCCACATGATTATGAGTAGCTTCATAGTTGTTTCGTGCCTCTACGCATAAAGACAAAAAACTTGATATCTCAGTGCTTACAATGCTTTCACATAAAAGTAGTATACATTTCAATTGTACTCAAAAGTCCTGACTGCAAACCGAATGAAAACACCTTTGGTTCACTTCCCACATGATTCTTTCATGCCTGAAAGTTGTTTCATGGGTCTACACATAAAGGCAAAAAAGTGGATTTCTCAGTGCATACAATGTACTGACATTATAGTAGTATGCATTTCAATATTCCAGTAAAGTGCAGAGTGCAAACCTGATGGAAACATTTTAAGTTAACTTCCCACATGATTCTGTGTGATTTGAAAGTTGTTTCCTGCCTTTACACATCAAGACAAAAAAGTTGTTATCACAGTGCATACAATGCTTTGACAATGCTAATAGTATACATTTCAATTTTACACGAAAGTACTTACTGCAAACCTAATGGAAACACCTTAGGTTAACTTCCCACATGATTATGAGTAGCTTGAAAGTTGCCTCATGCCTCTACACATCAAGACAAAAAAGTTGTTATCTTAGGGCATACAATGTTCTGACATTAAAGTGCTATACATGTCAATTTTCAACCAAAGTGCAGAGTGCAAACCTGATGGAAAGATTTTAAGTTAACTTCCTACATGATTCTGTGTGGTTTGTAAGTTGTTTCCTGCTTTTACACATCAAGACAAAGAAGTTGCTATCTCAGTGCTTACAATGATTTCACATAAAAGTAGTATACATTTCAATTGTACTCAAAAGTCCTGACTGCAAACCTAATGAAAACACCTTTGGTTAACTTCCCACATGATTCTGTGTGGTTTGTAAGTTGTTTCCTGCCTTTACACATCAAGACAAAAAAGTTGTTATCACAGTGCATACAATGCTTTGACAATACTAATAGTATACATTTCAATTTTACACCAAAGCACCTACTGCAAACCTAATGGAAACACCTTAGGTTAACTTCCCAGATGATTATGAGTAGTTTCAAAGTTGATTCGTACCTCTACACATAAAGACAAAAAAGTTGATATCTCAGTGCTTACAATGCTTTCACATAAAAGTAGTATACATTTCAATTGTACTCAAAAGTCCTGACTGCAAACCTAATGAAAACACCTTTGATTAACTTCCCAGATGTTTCTGTGTGGTTTGTAAGTTGTTTCCTGCCTTTACACATCAAGACAAAAAAGTTGTTACCACAGTGCATACAATGCTTTGACAATACTGATAGCATACGTTTCAATTTTACACCAAAGTACCTACTGCAAACCTGATGGAAACACCTTAGGTTAACTTCCCACATGATTCTTTGATGCCTGAAAGTTGTTTCATGGGTCTGCTCATAAAGACAAAAAAGTGGATTTCTCAGTGCATACAAGCTACTGACATTAAAGTAGTATACATTTCAATATTCCAGTAAAGTGCAGAGTGCAAACCTGATGGAAACATTTTAAGTTAACTTCCCACATGATTCTGTGTGGTTTGAAAGTTGTTTCCTGCCTTTACACATCAAGACAAAAAAGTTGTTATCACATTGCATACAATGCTTTGACAATACTAATAGTATACATTTCAATTTTACACCAAACCACTTACTGCAAACCTAATGGAAACACCTTAGGTTAACTTCCCACATGATTATGAGTAGCTTCATAGTTGTTTCGTGCCTCTACGCATAAAGACAAAAAACTTGATATCTCAGTGCTTACAATGCTTTCACATAAAAGTAGTATACATTTCAATTGTACTCAAAAGTCCTGACTGCAAACCGAATGAAAACACCTTTGGTTAACTTCCCACATGATTCTTTCATGCCTGAAAGTTGTTTCATGGGTCTACACATAAAGGCAAAAAAGTGGATTTCTCACTGCATACAATGTACTGACATTATAGTAGTATGCATTTCAATATTCCAGTAAAGTGCAGAGTGCAAACCTGATGGAAACATTTTAAGTTAACTTCCCACATGATTCTGTGTGGTTTGTAAGTTGTTTCCTGCCTTTACACATCAAGACAAAATAGTTGTTACCACAGTGCATACAATGCTTTGACAATACTGATAGCATACGTTTCAATTTTACACCAAAGTACTTACTGCAAACCTAATGGAAACACCTTAGGTTAACTTCCCACATGATTATGAGTAGCTTGAAAGTTGCCTCATGCCTCTACACATCAAGACAAAAAAGTTGTTATCTTAGGGCATACAATGTTCTGACATTAAGAGCTATACATGTCAATTTTCAACCAAAGTGCAGAGTGCAAACCTGATGGAAACACTTTAAGTTAACTTCCCACATGATTCTCTGTGGTTTGTAAGTTGTTTCCTGCTTTTACACATCAAGACAAAAAAGTTGTTATCTCAGTGCTTACAATGATTTCATATAAAAGTAGTATACATTTCAATTGTACTCAAAAGTCCTGACTGCAAACCTAATGAAATCACCTTTGGTTAACTTCCCACATGATTCTGTGTGGTTTCTAAGTTGTTTCCTGCCTTTACACATCAAGACAAAAAAATGGTTGTTATCAAAGTGCATACAATGCTTTGACAATACTGATAGCATACATTTCAATTTTGCACCAAAGCACTTACTGCAAACCTAATGGAAACACCTCAGGTTAACTTCCCACATGATTCTTCGATGCCTGAAAGTTGTTTCATGGGTCTGCTCATAAAGACAAAAAAGTGGATTTCTCAGTGCATACAAGGTACTGACATTAAAGTATTATACATTTCAATATTCCAGAATAGTGCAGAGTGCAAACCTGATGGAAACATTTTAAGTTAACTTCCCACATGATTCTGTGTGGTTTGAAAGTTGTTTCCTGCCTTTACACATCAAGACAAAAAAGTTGTTATCACAGTGCATACAATGCTTTGACAATGCTAATAGTATACATTTCAATTTTACACGAAAGTACTTACTGCAAACCTAATGGAAACACCTTAGGTTAACTTCCCACATGATTATGAGTAGCTTCATAGTTGTTTCGTGCCTCTACGCATAAAGACAAAAAACTTGATATCTCAGTGCTTACAATGCTTTCACATAAAAGTAGTATACATTTCAATTGTACTCAAAAGTCCTGACTGCAAACCGAATGAAAACACCTTTGGTTCACTTCCCACATGATTCTTTCATGCCTGAAAGTTGTTTCATGGGTCTACACATAAAGGCAAAAAAGTGGATTTCTCAGTGCATACAATGTACTGACATTATAGTAGTATGCATTTCAATATTCCAGTAAAGTGCAGAGTGCAAACCTGATGGAAACATTTTAAGTTAACTTCCCACATGATTCTGTGTGATTTGAAAGTTGTTTCCTGCCTTTACACATCAAGACAAAAAAGTTGTTATCACAGTGCATACAATGCTTTGACAATGCTAATAGTATACATTTCAATTTTACACGAAAGTACTTACTGCAAACCTAATGGAAACACCTTAGGTTAACTTCCCACATGATTATGAGTAGCTTGAAAGTTGCCTCATGCCTCTACACATCAAGACAAAAAAGTTGTTATCTTAGGGCATACAATGTTCTGACATTAAGAGCTATACATGTCAATTTTCAACCAAAGTGCAGAGTGCAAACCTGATGGAAACATTTTAAGTTAACTTCCCACATGATTCTCTGTGGTTTGTAAGTTGTTTCCTGCTTTTACACATCAAGATAAAAAAGTTGTTATCTCAGTGCTTACAATGATTTCATATAAAAGTAGTATACATTTCAATTGTACTCAAAAGTCCTGACTGCAAACCTAATGAAAACACCTTTGGTTAACTTCCCACATGATTCTGTGTGGTTTGTAAGTTGTTTCCTGCTTTTACACATCAAGACAAAAAAGTTGTTATCAAAGTGCATACAATGCTTTGACAATACTGATAGCATACATTTCAATTTTGCACCAAAGCACCTACTGCAAACCTAATGGAAACACCTCAGGTTAACTTCCCACATGATTCTTCGATGCCTGAAAGTTGTTTCATGGGTCTGCTCATAAAGACAAAAAAGTGGATTTCTCAGTGCATACAAGGTACTGACATTAAAGTAGTATACATTTCAATATTCCAGAATAGTGCAGAGTGCAAACCTGATGGAAACATTTTAAGTTAACTTCCCACATGATTCTGTGTGGTTTGAAAGTTGTTTCCTGCCTTTACACATCAAGACAAAAAAGTTGTTATCACATTGCATACAATGCTTTGACAATACTAATAGTATACATTTCAAATTTACACCAAACCACTTACTGCAAACCTAATGGAAACACCTTAGGTTAACTTCCCACATGATTATGAGTAGCTTCATAGTTGTTTCGTGCCTCTACGCATAAAGACAAAAAACTTGATATCTCAGTGCTTACAATGCTTTCACATAAAAGTAGTCTACATTTCAATTGTACTCAAAAATCCTGACTGCAAACCGAATGAAAACACCTTTGGTTAACTTCCCACATGATTCTTTCATGCCTGAAAGTTGTTTCATGGGTCTACACATAAAGGCAAAAAAGTGGATTTCTCAGTGCATACAATGTACTGACATTATAGTAGTATGCATTTCAATATTCCAGTAAAGTGCAGAGTGCAAACCTGATGGAAACATTTTAAGTTAACTTCCCACATGATTCTGTGTGGTTTGTAAGTTGTTTCCTGCCTTTACACATCAAGACAAAATAGTTGTTACCACAGTGCATACAATGCTTTGACAATACTGATAGCATACGTTTCAATTTTACACCAAAGCACTTACTGCAAACCTAATGGAAACACCTTAGGTTAACTTCCCACATAATTATGAGTATTTTCAATGTTGTTTCGTGCCTCTACACATAAAGACAAAAAAGTTGTTATCTCAGTGCTTACAATGCTTTCACATAAAAGTAGTGTACAATTCAATTCTACTCAAAAGTCTTGACTGCAAACCTAATGAAAACACCTTTGTTTATTTCCCACATGATTAAGAGTAGCTTGAAAGTTGTTTCATGCCTCTACGCATCAAGACAAACAAGTTATTATCAGAGTGCATACAATGCTTTGACAATACTGATAGCATACATTTCAATTTTACACCAACCCTCTTACTGCAATCCTAATGGAAACACCTCAGGTTAACTTCCCACATGATTCTTAGATGCCTGAAAGTTGTTTCATGGGTCTGCACATAAAGACAAAAAAGTGGATTTCTCAGTGCATACAAGGTACTGACATTAAAGTAGTATACATTTCAATATTCCAGAATAGTGCAGAGTGCAAACCTGATGGAAACATTTTAAGTTAACTTCCCACATGATTCTGTGTGGTTTGAAAGTTGTTCCCTGCCTTTACACATCAAGACAAAAAAGTTGTTATCACAGTGCATACAATGCTTTGACAATACTAATAGTATAGATTTCACTTTTACACCAAAGTACTTACTGCAAACCTAATGGAAACACCTTAGGTTAACTTCCCACATGATTATGAGTAGATTCATAGTTGTTTCGTGCCTCTACGCATAAAGACAAAAAAGTTGATATCTCAGTGCTTACAAAGCTTTCACATAAAAGTAGTATACATTTCAATTGTACTCAAAAGTCCTGACTGCAAACCTAATGAAAACACCTTTGGTTAACTTCCCACATGATTCTGTGTGGTTTGAAAGTTGTTTCCTGCCTTTACACATCAAGACAAAAAAGTTGTTATCACAGTGCATACAATGCTTTGACAATACTTATAGTATACAATTCAATTTTACACCAAAGTACTTACTGCAAACCTAATGGAAACACCTTAGGTTAACTTCCCACATGATTATGAGTAGCTTGAAAGTTGCCTCATGCCTCTACACATCAAGACAAAAAAGTTGTTATCTTAGGGCATGCAATGTTCTGACATTAAGAGCTATACATGTCAATTTTCAACCAAAGTGCAGAGTGCAAACCTGATGGAAGCATTTTAAGTTAACTTCCCACATGATTCTCTGTGGTTTGTAAGTTGTTTCCTGCTTTTACACATCAAGACAAAAAAGTTGTTATCTCAGTGCTTACAATGATTTCATATAAAAGTAGTATACATTTCAATTGTACTCAAAAGTCCTGACTGCAAACCTAATGAAAACACCTTTGGTTAACTTCCCACATGATTCTGTGTGGTTTGTAAGTTGTTTCCTGCCTTTACACATCAAGACAAAAAAGTTGTTATCACAGTGCATACAATGCTTTGACAATTACTAATAGTATACATTTCAATTTTACACCAAAACACCTACTGCAAACCTAATGGAAACACCTTAGGTTAACTTCCCAGATGATTATGAGTAGTTTCAAAGTTGATTCGTACCTCTACACATAAAGACAAAAAAGTTGTTATCTCAGTGCTTACAATGCTTTCACAAAAAAGTATTATACATTTCAATTGTACTCATAAGTCCTGACTGCAAACCTAATGAAAACACCTTTGCTTAACTTCCCACATGATTCTGTGTGGTTTGTATGTTGTTTCCTGCCTTTACACATCAAGACAAAAAAATGGTTGTTATCAAAGTGCATACAATGCTTTGACAATACTGATAGCATACATTTCAATTTTGCACCAAAGCACTTACTGCAAACCTAATGGAAACACCTCAGGTTAACTTCCCACATGATTCTTCGATGCCTGAAAGTTGTTTCATGGGTCTGCTCATAAAGACAAAAAAGTGGATTTCTCAGTGCATACAAGGTACTGACATTAAAGTAGTATACATTTCAATATTCCAGAATAGTGCAGAGTGCAAACCTGATGGAAACATTTTAAGTTAACTTCCACATGATTCTGTGTGGTTTGAAAGTTGTTTCCTGCCTTTACACATCAAGACAAAAAAGTTGTTATCACATTGCATACAATGCTTTGACAATACTAATAGTATACATTTCAATTTTACACCAAACCACTTACTGCAAACCTAATGGAAACACCTTAGGTTAACTTCCCACATGATTATGAGTAGCTTCATAGTTGTTTCGTGCCTCTACGCATAAAGACAAAAAACTTGATATCTCAGTGCTTACAATGCTTTCACATAAAAGTAGTCTACATTTCAATTGTACTCAAAAGTCCTGACTGCAAACCGAATGAAAACACCTTTGGTTAACTTCCCACATGATTCTTTCATGCCTGAAAGTTGTTTCATGGGTCTACACATAAAGGCAAAAAAGTGGATTTCTCAGTGCATACAATGTACTGACATTATAGTAGTATGCATTTCAATATTCCAGTAAAGTGCAGAGTGCAAACCTGATGGAAACATTTTAAGTTAACTTCCCACATGATTCTGTGTGGTTTGTAAGTTGTTTCCTGCCTTTACACATCAAGACAAAATAGTTGTTACCACAGTGCATACAATGCTTTGACAATACTGATAGCATACGTTTCAATTTTACACCAAAGCACTTACTGCAAACCTAATGGAAACACCTTAGGTTAACTTCCCACATAATTATGAGTATTTTCAATGTTGTTTCGTGCCTCTACACATAAAGACAAAAAAGTTGTTATCTCAGTGCTTACAATGCTTTCACATAAAAGTAGTATACAATTCAATTCTACTCAAAAGTCTTGACTGCAAACCTAATGAAAACACCTTTGTTTAACTTCCCACATGATTAAGAGTAGCTTGAAAGTTGTTTCATGCCTCTACGCATCAAGACAAAAAAGTTGTTATCTTAGGGCATACAATGTTCTGACATTAAAGTGCTATACATGTCAATTTTCAACCAAAGTGCAGAGTGCAAACCTGATGGAAAGATTTTAAGTTAACTTCCCACATGATTCTGTGTGGTTTGTAAGTTGTTTCCTGCTTTTACACATCAAGACAAAGAAGTTGCTATCTCAGTGCTTACAATGATTTCACATAAAAGTAGTATACATTTCAATTGTACTCAAAAGTCCTGACTGCAAACCTAATGAAAACACCTTTGGTTAACTTCCCACATGATTCTGTGTGGTTTGTAAGTTGTTTCCTGCCTTTACACATCAAGACAAAAAAGTTGTTATCAAAGTGCATACAATGCTTTGACAATACTAATAGTATACATTTCAATTTTACACCAAAGCACCTACTGCAAACCTAATGGAAACACCTTAGGTTAACTTCCCAGATGATTATGAGTAGTTTCAAAGTTGATTCGTACCTCTACACATAAAGACAAAAAAGTTATTATCTCAGTGCTTACAATGCTTTCACATAAAAGTAGTATACATTTCAATTGTACTCAAAAGTCCTGACTGCAAACCTAATGAAAACACCTTTGATTAACTTCCCAGATGTTTCTGTGTGGTTTGTAAGTTGTTTCCTGCCTTTACACATCAAGACAAAAAAGTTGTTACCACAGTGCATACAATGCTTTGACAATACTGATAGCATACGTTTCAATTTTACACCAAAGTACTTACTGCAAACCTGATGGAAACACCTTAGGTTAACTTCCCACATGATTCTTTGATGCCTGAAAGTTGTTTCATGGGTCTGCTCATAAAGACAAAAAAGTGGATTTCTCAGTGCATACAAGCTACTGACATTAAAGTAGTATACATTTCAATATTCCAGTAAAGTGCAGAGTGCAAACCTGATGGAAACATTTTAAGTTAACTTCCCACATGATTCTGTGTGGTTTCAAAGTTGTTTCCTGCCTTTACACATCAAGACAAAAAAGTTGTTATCACATTGCATACAATGCTTTGACAATACTAATAGTATACATTTCAATTTTACACCAAACCACTTACTGCAAACCTAATGGAAACACCTTAGGTTAACTTCCCACATGATTATGAGTAGCTTCATAGTTGTTTCGTGCCTCTACGCATAAAGACAAAAAACTTGATATCTCAGTGCTTACAATGCTTTCACATAAAAGTAGTATACATTTCAATTGTACTCAAAAGTCCTGACTGCAAACCGAATGAAAACACCTTTGGTTAACTTCCCACATGATTCTTTCATGCCTGAAAGTTGTTTCATGGGTCTACACATAAAGGCAAAAAAGTGGATTTCTCAGTGCATACAATGTACTGACATTATAGTAGTATGCATTTCAATATTCCAGTAAAGTGCAGAGTGCAAACCTGATGGAAACATTTTAAGTTAACTTCCCACATGATTCTGTGTGGTTTGTAAGTTGTTTCCTGCCTTTACACATCAAGACAAAATAGTTGTTACCACAGTGCATACAATGCTTTGACAATACTGATAGCATACGTTTCAATTTTACACCAAAGTACTTACTGCAAACCTAATGGAAACACCTTAGGTTAACTTCCCACATGATTATGAGTAGCTTGAAAGTTGCCTCATGCCTCTACACATCAAGACAAAAAGTTGTTATCTTAGGGCATACAATGTTCTGACATTAAGAGCTATACATGTCAATTTTCAACCAAAGTGCAGAGTGCAAACCTGATGGAAACATTTTAAGTTAACTTCCCACATGATTCTCTGTGGTTTGTAAGTTGTTTCCTGCTTTTACACATCAAGACAAAAAAGTTGTTATCTCAGTGCTTACAATGATTTCATATAAAAGTAGTATACATTTCAATTGTACTCAAAAGTCCTGACTGCAAACCTAATGAAAACACCTTTGGTTAACTTCCCACATGATTCTGTGTGGTTTGTAAGTTGTTTCCTGCCTTTACACATCAAGACAAAAAAGTTGTTATCAAAGTGCATACAATGCTTTGACAATACTGATAGCATACATTTCAATTTTGCACCAAAGCACTTACTGCAAACCTAATGGAAACACCTCAGGTTAACTTCCCACATGATTCTTCGATGCCTGAAAGTTGTTTCATGGGTCTGCTCATAAAGACAAAAAGTGGATTTCTCAGTGCATACAAGGTACTGACATTAAAGTAGTATACATTTCAATATTCCAGTAAAGTGCAGAGCGCAAACCTGATGGAAACATTTTAAGTTAACTTCCCACATGATTCTGTGTGGTTTGAAAGTTGTTTCCTGCCTTTACACATCAAGACAAAAAAGTTGTTATCACAGTGCATACAATGCTTTGACAATACTAATAGTATACATTTCAATTTTACACCAAACCACTTACTGCAAACCTAATGGAAACACCTTAGGTTAACTTCCCACATGATTATGAGTAGCTTCATAGTTGTTTCGTGCCTCTACGCATAAAGACAAAAAACTTGATATCTCAGTGCTTACAATGCTTTCACATAAAAGTAGTATACATTTCAATTGTACTCAAAAGTCCTGACTGCAAACCTAATGAAAACACCTTTGGTTAACTTCCCACATGATTCTGTGTGGTTTGTAAGTTGTTTCCTGCCTTTACACATCAAGACAAAAAAGTTGTTATCAAAGTGCATACAATGCTTTGACAATACTAATAGTATACATTTCAATTTTACACCAAAGCACCTACTGCAAACCTAATGGAAACACCTTAGGTTAACTTCCCAGATGATTATGAGTAGTTTCAAAGTTGATTCGTACCTCTACACATAAAGACAAAAAAGTTATTATCTCAGTGCTTACAATGCTTTCACATAAAAGTAGTATACATTTCAATTGTACTCAAAAGTCCTGACTGCAAACCTAATGAAAACACCTTTGATTAACTTCCCAGATGTTTCTGTGTGGTTTGTAAGTTGTTTCCTGCCTTTACACATCAAGACAAAAAAGTTGTTACCACAGTGCATACAATGCTTTGACAATACTGATAGCATACGTTTCAATTTTACACCAAAGTACTTACTGCAAACCTGATGGAAACACCTTAGGTTAACTTCCCACATGATTCTTTGATGCCTGAAAGTTGTTTCATGGGTCTGCTCATAAAGACAAAAAAGTGGATTTCTCAGTGCATACAAGCTACTGACATTAAAGTAGTATACATTTCAATATTCCAGTAAAGTGCAGAGTGCAAACCTGATGGAAACATTTTAAGTTAACTTCCCACATGATTCTGTGTGGTTTCAAAGTTGTTTCCTGCCTTTACACATCAAGACAAAAAAGTTGTTATCACATTGCATACAATGCTTTGACAATACTAATAGTATACATTTCAATTTTACACCAAACCACTTACTGCAAACCTAATGGAAACACCTTAGGTTAACTTCCCACATGATTATGAGTAGCTTCATAGTTGTTTCGTGCCTCTACGCATAAAGACAAAAAACTTGATATCTCAGTGCTTACAATGCTTTCACATAAAAGTAGTATACATTTCAATTGTACTCAAAAGTCCTGACTGCAAACCGAATGAAAACACCTTTGGTTAACTTCCCACATGATTCTTTCATGCCTGAAAGTTGTTTCATGGGTCTACACATAAAGGCAAAAAGTGGATTTCTCAGTGCATACAATGTACTGACATTATAGTAGTATGCATTTCAATATTCCAGTAAAGTGCAGAGTGCAAACCTGATGGAAACATTTTAAGTTAACTTCCCACATGATTCTGTGTGGTTTGTAAGTTGTTTCCTGCCTTTACACATCAAGACAAAATAGTTGTTACCACAGTGCATACAATGCTTTGACAATACTGATAGCATACGTTTCAATTTTACACCAAAGTACTTACTGCAAACCTAATGGAAACACCTTAGGTTAACTTCCCACATGATTATGAGTAGCTTGAAAGTTGCCTCATGCCTCTACACATCAAGACAAAAAAGTTGTTATCTTAGGGCATACAATGTTCTGACATTAAGAGCTATACATGTCAATTTTCAACCAAAGTGCAGAGTGCAAACCTGATGGAAACATTTTAAGTTAACTTCCCACATGATTCTCTGTGGTTTGTAAGTTGTTTCCTGCTTTTACACATCAAGACAAAAAAGTTGTTATCTCAGTGCTTACAATGATTTCATATAAAAGTAGTATACATTTCAATTGTACTCAAAAGTCCTGACTGCAAATCTAATGAAAACACCTTTGGTTAACTTCCCACATGATTCTGTGTGGTTT
The DNA here is from genome assembly GCF_030028105.1 of Mobula birostris. NCBI lineage: Eukaryota > Metazoa > Chordata > Chondrichthyes > Myliobatiformes > Myliobatidae > Mobula > Mobula birostris. The sequence continues at coordinate 58,769 of NW_027274351.1, read as the reverse complement.
GTAAGTTGTTTCCTGCCTTTACACATCAAGACAAAAAAGTTGTTATCAAAGTGCATACAATGCTTTGACAATACTGATAGCATACATTTCAATTTTGCACCAAAGCACTTACTGCAAACCTAATGGAAACACCTCAGGTTAACTTCCCACATGATTCTTCGATGCCTGAAAGTTGTTTCATGGGTCTGCTCATAAAGACAAAAAAGTGGATTTCTCAGTGCATACAAGGTACTGACATTAAAGTAGTATACATTTCAATATTCCAGTAAAGTGCAGAGCGCAAACCTGATGGAAACATTTTAAGTTAACTTCCCACATGATTCTGTGTGGTTTGAAAGTTGTTTCCTGCCTTTACACATCAAGACAAAGAAGTTGTTATCACAGTGCATACAATGCTTTGACAATACTAATAGTATACATTTCAATTTTACACCAAACCACTTACTGCAAACCTAATGGAAACACCTTAGGTTAACTTCCCACATGATTATGAGTAGCTTCATAGTTGTTTCGTGCCTCTACGCATAAAGACAAAAAACTTGATATCTCAGTGCTTACAATGCTTTCACATAAAAGTAGTCTACATTTCAATTGTACTCAAAAGTCCTGACTGCAAACCGAATGAAAACACCTTTGGTTAACTTCCCACATGATTCTTTCATGCCTGAAAGTTGTTTCATGGGTCTACACATAAAGGCAAAAAGTGGATTTCTCAGTGCATACAATGTACTGACATTATAGTAGTATGCATTTCAATATTCCAGTAAAGTGCAGAGTGCAAACCTGATGGAAACATTTTAAGTTAACTTCCCACATGATTCTGTGTGATTTGAAAGTTGTTTCCTGCCTTTACACATCAAGACAAAAAGTTGTTATCACAGTGCATACAATGCTTTGACAATGCTAATAGTATACATTTCAATTTTACACGGAAGTACTTACTGCAAACCTAATGGAAACACCTTAGGTTAACTTCCCACATGATTATGAGTAGCTTGAAAGTTGCCTCATGCCTCTACACATCAAGACAAAAAAGTTGTTATCTTAGGGCATACAATGTTCTGACATTAAGAGCTATACATGTCAATTTTCAACCAAAGTGCAGAGTGCAAACCTGATGGAAACATTTTAAGTTAACTTCCCACATGATTCTCTGTGGTTTGTAAGTTGTTTCCTGCTTTTACACATCAAGACAAAAAAGTTGTTATCTCAGTGCTTACAATGATTTCATATAAAAGTAGTATACATTTCAATTGTACTCAAAAGTCCTGACTGCAAACCTAATGAAAACACCTTTGGTTAACTTCCCACATGATTCTGTGTGGTTTGTAAGTTGTTTCCTGCCTTTACACATCAAGACAAAAAAGTTGTTATCAAAGTGCATACAATGCTTTGACAATACTGATAGCATACATTTCAATTTTGCACCAAAGCACCTACTGCAAACCTAATGGAAACACCTCAGGTTAACTTCCCACATGATTCTTCGATGCCTGAAAGTTGTTTCATGGGTCTGCTCATAAAGACAAAAAAGTGGATTTCTCAGTGCATACAAGGTACTGACATTAAAGTAGTATACATTTCAATATTCCAGAATAGTGCAGAGTGCAAACCTGATGGAAACATTTTAAGTTAACTTCCCACATGATTCTGTGTGGTTTGAAAGTTGTTTCCTGCCTTTACACATCAAGACAAAAAAGTTGTTATCACATTGCATACAATGCTTTGACAATACTAATAGTATACATTTCAATTTTACACCAAACCACTTACTGCAAACCTAATGGAAACACCTTAGGTTAACTTCCCACATGATTATGAGTAGCTTCATAGTTGTTTCGTGCCTCTACGCATAAAGACAAAAAACTTGATATCTCAGTGCTTACAATGCTTTCACATAAAAGTAGTATACATTTCAATTGTACTCAAAAGTCCTGACTGCAAACCGAATGAAAACACCTTTGGTTAACTTCCCACATGATTCTTTCATGCCTGAAAGTTGTTTCATGGGTCTACACATAAAGGCAAAAAAGTGGATTTCTCAGTGCATACAATGTACTGACATTATAGTAGTATGCATTTCAATATACCAGTAAAGTGCAGAGTGCAAACCTGATGGAAACATTTTAAGTTAACTTCCCACATGATTCTGTGTGGTTTGTAAGTTGTTTCCTGCCTTTACACATCAAGACAAAATAGTTGTTACCACAGTGCATACAATGCTTTGACAATACTGATAGCATACGTTTCAATTTTACACCAAAGCACTTACTGCAAACCTAATGGAAACACCTTAGGTTAACTTCCCACATAATTATGAGTATTTTCAATGTTGTTTCGTGCCTCTACACATAAAGACAAAAAAGTTGTTATCTCAGTGCTTACAATGCTTTCTCATAAAAGTAGTATACAATTCAATTCTACTCAAAAGTCTTGACTACAAACCTAATGAAAACACCTTTGTTTAACTTCCCACATGATTAAGAGTAGCTTGAAAGTTGTTTCATGCCTCTACGCATCAAGACAAACAAGTTATTATCAGAGTGCATACAATGCTTTGACAATACTGATAGCATACATTTCAATTTTACACCAACCCTCTTACTGCAATCCTAATGGAAACACCTCAGGTTAACTTCCCACATGATTCTTAGATGCCTGAAAGTTGTTTCATGGGTCTGCACATAAAGACAAAAAAGTGGATTTCTCAGTGCATACAAGGTACTGACATTAAAGTAGTATACATTTCAATATTCCAGAATAGTGCAGAGTGCAAACCTGATGGAAACATTTTAAGTTAACTTCCCACATGATTCTGTGTGGTTTGAAAGTTGTTCCCTGCCTTTACACATCAAGAGAAAAAAGTTGTTATCACAGTGCATACAATGCTTTGACAATACTAATAGTATAGATTTCAATTTTACACCAAAGTACTTACTGCAAACCTAATGGAAACACCTTAGGTTAACTTCCCACATGATTATGAGTAGCTTCATAGTTGTTTCGTGCCTCTACGCATAAAGACAAAAAAGTTGATATCTCAGTGCTTACAAAGCTTTCACATAAAAGTAGTATACATTTCAATTGTACTCAAAAGTCCTGACTGCAAACCTAATGAAAACACCTTTGGTTAACTTCCCACATGATTCTATGTGGTTTGAAAGTTGTTTCCTGCCTTTACACATCAAGACAAAAAAGTTGTTATCACAGTGCATACAATGCTTTGACAATACGTATAGTATACAATTCAATTTTACACCAAAGTACTTACTGCAAACCTAATGGAAACACCTTAGGTTAACTTCCCACATGATTATGAGTAGGTTGAAAGTTGCCTCATGCCTCTACACATCAAGACAAAAAAGTTGTTATCTTAGGGCTTACAATGTTCTGACATTAAGAGCTATACATGTCAATTTTCAACCAAAGTGCAGAGTGCAAACCTGATGGAAACATTTTAAGTTAACTTCCCACATGATTCTCTGTGGTTTGTAAGTTGTTTCCTGCTTTTACACATCAAGACAAAAAAGTTGTTATCTCAGTGCTTACAATGATTTCATATAAAAGTAGTATACATTTCAATTGTACTCAAAAGTCCTGACTGCAAACCTAATGAAAACACCTTTGGTTAACTTCCCACATGATTCTGTGTGGTTTGTAAGTTGTTTCCTGCCTTTACACATCAAGACAAAAAAGTTGTTATCAAAGTGCATACAATGCTTTGACAATACTGATAGCATACATTTCAATTTTGCACCAAAGCACTTACTGCAAACCTAATGGAAACACCTCAGGTTAACTTCCCACATGATTCTTCGATGCCTGAAAGTTGTTTCATGGGTCTGCTCATAAAGACAAAAAAGTGGATTTCTCAGTGCATACAAGGTACTGACATTAAAGTAGTATACATTTCAATATTCCAGTAAAGTGCAGAGTGCAAACCTGATGGAAACATTTTAAGTTAACTTCCCACATGATTCTGTGTGGTTTGAAAGTTGTTTCCTGCCTTTACACATCAAGACAAAAAAGTTGTTATCACAGTGCATACAATGCTTTGACAATACTAATAGTATACATTTCAATTTTACACCAAACCACTTACTGCAAACCTAATGGAAACACCTTAGGTTAACTTCCCACATGATTATGAGTAGCTTCATAGTTGTTTCGTGCCTCTACGCATAATGACAAAAAACTTGATATCTCAGTGCTTACAATGCTTTCACATAAAAGTAGTCTACATTTCAATTGTACTCAAAAGTCCTGACTGCAAACCGAATGAAAACACCTTTGGTTAACTTCCCACATGATTCTTTCATGCCTGAAAGTTGTTTCATGGGTCTACACATAAAGGCAAAAAAGTGGATTTCTCAGTGCATACAATGTACTGACATTATAGTAGTATGCATTTCAATATTCCAGTAAAGTGCAGAGTGCAAACCTGATGGAAACATTTTAAGTTAACTTCCCACATGATTCTGTGTGGTTTGTAAGTTGTTTCCTGCCTTTACACATCAAGACAAAATAGTTGTTACCACAGTGCATACAATGCTTTGACAATACTGATAGCATACGTTTCAATTTTACACCAAAGCACTTACTGCAAACCTAATGGAAACACCTTAGGTTAACTTCCCACATAATTATGAGTATTTTCAATGTTGTTTCGTGCCTCTACACATAAAGACAAAAAAGTTGTTATCTCAGTGCTTACAATGCTTTCACATAAAAGTAGTATACAATTCAATTCTACTCAAAAGTCTTGACTGCAAACCTAATGAAAACACCTTTGTTTAACTTCCCACATGATTAAGAGTAGCTTGAAAGTTGTTTCATGCCTCTACGCATCAAGACAAACAAGTTATTATCAGAGTGCATACAATGCTTTGACAATACTGATAGCATACATTTCAATTTTACACCAACCCTCTTACTGCAATCCTAATGGAAACACCTCAGGTTAACTTCCCACATGATTCTTAGATGCCTGAAAGTTGTTTCATGGGTCTGCACATAAAGACAAAAAAGTGGATTTCTCAGTGCATACAAGGTACTGACATTAAAGTAGTATACATTTCAATATTCCAGAATAGTGCAGAGTGCAAACCTGATGGAAACATTTTAAGTTAACTTCCCACATGATTCTGTGTGGTTTGAAAGTTGTTCCCTGCCTTTACACATCAAGACAAAAAAGTTGTTATGACAGTGCATACAATGCTTTGACAATACTAATAGTATAGATTTCAATTTTACACCAAAGTACTTACTGCAAACCTAATGGAAACACCTTAGGTTAACTTCCCACATGATTATGAGTAGCTTCATAGTTGTTTCGTGCCTCTACGCATAAAGACAAAAAACTTGATATCTCAGTGCTTACAATGCTTTCACATAAAAGTAGTATACATTTCAATTGTACTCAAAAGTCCTGACTGCAAACGGAATGAAAACACCTTTGGTTCACTTCCCACATGATTCTTTCATGCCTGAAAGTTGTTTCATGGGTCTACACATAAAGGCAAAAAAGTGGATTTCTCAGTGCATACAATGTACTGACATTATAGTAGTATGCATTTCAATATTCCAGTAAAGTGCAGAGTGCAAACCTGATGGAAACATTTTAAGTTAACTTCCCACATGATTCTGTGTGATTTGAAAGTTGTTTCCTGCCTTTACACATCAAGACAAAAAAGTTGTTATCACAGTGCATACAATGCTTTGACAATGCTAATAGTATACATTTCAATTTTACACGAAAGTACTTACTGCAAACCTAATGGAAACACCTTAGGTTAACTTCCCACATGATTATGAGTAGCTTGAAAGTTGCCTCATGCCTCTACACATCAAGACAAAAAAGTTGTTATCTTAGGGCATACAATGTTCTGACATTAAAGTGCTATACATGTCAATTTTCAACCAAAGTGCAGAGTGCAAACCTGATGGAAAGATTTTAAGTTAACTTCCTACATGATTCTGTGTGGTTTGTAAGTTGTTTCCTGCTTTTACACATCAAGACAAAGAAGTTGCTATCTCAGTGCTTACAATGATTTCACATAAAAGTAGTATACATTTCAATTGTACTCAAAAGTCCTGACTGCAAACCTAATGAAAACACCTTTGGTTAACTTCCCACATGATTCTGTGTGGTTTGTAAGTTGTTTCCTGCCTTTACACATCAAGACAAAAAAGTTGTTATCACAGTGCATACAATGCTTTGACAATACTAATAGTATACATTTCAATTTTACACCAAAGCACCTACTGCAAACCTAATGGAAACACCTTAGGTTAACTTCCCAGATGATTATGAGTAGTTTCAAAGTTGATTCGTACCTCTACACATAAAGACAAAAAAGTTGATATCTCAGTGCTTACAATGCTTTCACATAAAAGTAGTATACATTTCAATTGTACTCAAAAGTCCTGACTGCAAACCTAATGAAAACACCTTTGATTAACTTCCCAGATGTTTCTGTGTGGTTTGTAAGTTGTTTCCTGCCTTTACACATCAAGACAAAAAAGTTGTTACCACAGTGCATACAATGCTTTGACAATACTGATAGCATTCGTTTCAATTTTACACCAAAGTACCTACTGCAAACCTGATGGAAACACCTTAGGTTAACTTCCCACATGATTCTTTGATGCCTGAAAGTTGTTTCATGGGTCTGCTCATAAAGACAAAAAAGTGGATTTCTCAGTGCATACAAGGTACTGACATTAAAGTAGTATACATTTCAATATTCCAGTAAAGTGCAGAGTGCAAACCTGATGGAAACATTTTAAGTTAACTTCCCACATGATTCTGTGTGGTTTGAAAGTTGTTTCCTGCCTTTACACATCAAGACAAAAAAGTTGTTATCACATTGCATACAATGCTTTGACAATACTAATAGTATACATTTCAATTTTACACCAAACCACTTACTGCAAACCTAATGGAAACACCTTAGGTTAACTTCCCACATGATTATGAGTAGCTTCATAGTTGTTTCGTGCCTCTACGCATAAAGACAAAAAACTTGATATCTCAGTGCTTACAATGCTTTCACATAAAAGTAGTATACATTTCAATTGTACTCAAAAGTCCTGACTGCAAACCGAATGAAAACACCTTTGGTTAACTTCCCACATGATTCTTTCATGCCTGAAAGTTGTTTCATGGGTCTACACATAAAGGCAAAAAAGTGGATTTCTCAGTGCATACAATGTACTGACATTATAGTAGTATGCATTTCAATATTCCAGTAAAGTGCAGAGTGCAAACCTGATGGAAACATTTTAAGTTAACTTCCCACATGATTCTGTGTGGTTTGTAAGTTGTTTCCTGCCTTTACACATCAAGACAAAATAGTTGTTACCACAGTGCATACAATGCTTTGACAATACTGATAGCATACGTTTCAATTTTACACCAAAGTACTTACTGCAAACCTAATGGAAACACCTTAGGTTAACTTCCCACATGATTATGAGTAGCTTGAAAGTTGCCTCATGCCTCTAGAAACACCTTAGGTTAACTTCCCACATGATTATGAGTAGCTTGAAAGTTGCCTCATGCCTCTACACATCAAGACAAAAAAGTTGTTATCTTAGGGCATACAATGTTCTGACATATTAAGAGCTATACATGTCAATTTTGCAACACAAAGTGCAGAGTGCAAACCTGATGGAAACACTTTAAGTTAACTTCCACATGATTATTCTCTGTGGTTTGTAAGTTGTTTCCTGCTTTTACACATCAAGACAAAAAAGTTGTTATCTCAGTGCTTACAATGATTTCATATAAAGTAGTATACATTTCAATTGTACTCAAAAGTCCTGACTGCAAACCTAATGAATCACCTTTGGTTAACTTCCCACATGATTCTGTGTGGTTTGTAAGTTGTTTCCTGCCTTTACACATCAAGACAAAAAAATGGTTGTTATCAAAGTGCATACAATGCTTTGACAATACTGATAGCATACATTTCAATTTTGCACCAAAGCACTTACTGCAAACCTAATGGAAACACCTCAGGTTAACTTCCCACATGATTCTTCGATGCCTGAAAGTTGTTTCATGGGTCTGCTCATAACGACAAAAAAGTGGATTTCTCAGTGCATACAAGGTACTGACATTAAAGTATTATACATTTCAATATTCCAGAATAGTGCAGCAGTGCAAACCTGATGGAAACATTTTAAGTTAACTTCCCACATGATTCTGTGTGGTGTTGAAAGTTGTTTCCTGCCTTTACACATCAAGACATAAAAAGTTGTTATCACAGTGCATACAATGCTTTGACAATGCTAATAGTATACATTTCAATTTTACACGAAAGTACTTACTGCAAACCTAATGGAAACACCTTAGGTTAACTTCCCACATGATTATGAGTAGCTTCATAGTTGTTTCGTTGCCTTCTACGCATAAAGACAAAAAACTTGATATCTCAGTGCTTACAATGCTTTCACATAAAAGTAGTATACATTTCAATTGTACTCAAAAGTCCTGACTGCAAACCGAATGAAAACACCTTTGGTTCACTTCCCACATGATTCTTTCATGCCTGAAAGTTGTTTCATGGGTCTACACATAAAGGCAAAAAAGTGGATTTCTCAGTGCATACAATGTACTGACATTATAGTAGTATGCATTTCAATATTCCAGTAAAGTGCAGAGTGCAAACCTGATGGAAACATTTTAAGTTAACTTCCCACATGATTCTGTGTGATTTGAAAGTTGTTTCCTGCCTTTTACACATCAAGACAAAAAAGTTGTTATCACAGTGCATACAATGCTTTGACAATGCTAATAGTATACATTTCAATTTTACAACGATGATTATGAGTAGCTTGAAAGTTGCCTCATGCCTCTACACATCAAGACAAAAAAGTTGTTATCTTAGGGCATACAATGTTCTGACATTAAGAGCTATACATGTCAATTTTCAACCAAAGTGCAGAGTGCAAACCTGATGGAAACATTTTAAGTTAACTTCCCACATGATTCTCTGTGGTTTGTAAGTTGTTTCCTGCTTTTACACATCAAGATAAAAAAGTTGTTATCTCAGTGCTTACAATGATTTCATATAAAAGTAGTATACATTTCAATTGTACTCAAAAGTCCTGACTGCAAACCTAATGAAAACACCTTTGGTTAACTTCCCACATGATTCTGTGTGGTTTGTAAGTTGTTTCCTGCTTTTACACATCAAGACAAAAAAGTTGTTATCAAAGTGCATACAATGCTTTGACAATACTGATAGCATACATTTCAATTTTGCACCAAAGCACCTACTGCAAACCTAATGGAAACACCTCAGGTTAACTTCCCACATGATTCTTCGATGCCTGAAAGTTGTTTCATGGGTCTGCTCATAAAGACAAAAAAGTGGATTTCTCAGTGCATACAAGGTACTGACATTAAAGTAGTATACATTTCAATATTCCAGAATAGTGCAGAGTGCAAACCTGATGGAAACATTTTAAGTTAACTTCCCACATGATTCTGTGTGGTTTGAAAGTTGTTTCCTGCCTTTACACATCAAGACAAAAAAGTTGTTATCACATTGCATACAATGCTTTGACAATACTAATAGTATACATTTCAATTTTACACCAAACCACTTACTGCAAACCTAATGGAAACACCTTAGGTTAACTTCCCACATGATTATGAGTAGCTTCATAGTTGTTTCGTGCCTCTACGCATAAAGACAAAAAACTTGATATCTCAGTGCTTACAATGCTTTCACATAAAAGTAGTCTACATTTCAATTGTACTCAAAAATCCTGACTGCAAACCGAATGAAAACACCTTTGGTTAACTTCCCACATGATTCTTTCATGCCTGAAAGTTGTTTCATGGGTCTACACATAAAGGCAAAAAAGTGGATTTCTCAGTGCATACAATGTACTGACATTATAGTAGTATGCATTTCAATATTCCAGTAAAGTGCAGAGTGCAAACCTGATGGAAACATTTTAAGTTAACTTCCCACATGATTCTGTGTGGTTTGTAAGTTGTTTCCTGCCTTTACACATCAAGACAAAATAGTTGTTACCACAGTGCATACAATGCTTTGACAATACTGATAGCATACGTTTCAATTTTACACCAAAGCACTTACTGCAAACCTAATGGAAACACCTTAGGTTAACTTCCCACATAATTATGAGTATTTTCAATGTTGTTTCGTGCCTCTACACATAAAGACAAAAAAGTTGTTATCTCAGTGCTTACAATGCTTTCACATAAAAGTAGTATACAATTCAATTCTACTCAAAAGTCTTGACTGCAAACCTAATGAAAACACCTTTGTTTATTTCCCACATGATTAAGAGTAGCTTGAAAGTTGTTTCATGCCTCTACGCATCAAGACAAACAAGTTATTATCAGAGTGCATACAATGCTTTGACAATACTGATAGCATACATTTCAATTTTACACCAACCCTCTTACTGCAATCCTAATGGAAACACCTCAGGTTAACTTCCCACATGATTCTTAGATGCCTGAAAGTTGTTTCATGGGTCTGCACATAAAGACAAAAAAGTGGATTTCTCAGTGCATACAAGGTACTGACATTAAAGTAGTATACATTTCAATATTCCAGAATAGTGCAGAGTGCAAACCTGATGGAAACATTTTAAGTTAACTTCCCACATGATTCTGTGTGGTTTGAAAGTTGTTCCCTGCCTTTACACATCAAGACAAAAAAGTTGTTATCACAGTGCATACAATGCTTTGACAATACTAATAGTATAGATTTCACTTTTACACCAAAGTACTTACTGCAAACCTAATGGAAACACCTTAGGTTAACTTCCCACATGATTATGAGTAGCTTCATAGTTGTTTCGTGCCTCTACGCATAAAGACAAAAAAGTTGATATCTCAGTGCTTACAAAGCTTTCACATAAAAGTAGTATACATTTCAATTGTACTCAAAAGTCCTGACTGCAAACCTAATGAAAACACCTTTGGTTAACTTCCCACATGATTCTGTGTGGTTTGAAAGTTGTTTCCTGCCTTTACACATCAAGACAAAAAAGTTGTTATCACAGTGCATACAATGCTTTGACAATACTTATAGTATACAATTCAATTTTACACCAAAGTACTTACTGCAAACCTAATGGAAACACCTTAGGTTAACTTCCCACATGATTATGAGTAGCTTGAAAGTTGCCTCATGCCTCTACACATCAAGACAAAAAAGTTGTTATCTTAGGGCATGCAATGTTCTGACATTAAGAGCTATACATGTCAATTTTCAACCAAAGTGCAGAGTGCAAACCTGATGGAAGCATTTTAAGTTAACTTCCCACATGATTCTCTGTGGTTTGTAAGTTGTTTCCTGCTTTTACACATCAAGACAAAAAAGTTGTTATCTCAGTGCTTACAATGATTTCATATAAAAGTAGTATACATTTCAATTGTACTCAAAAGTCCTGACTGCAAACCTAATGAAAACACCTTTGGTTAACTTCCCACATGATTCTGTGTGGTTTGTAAGTTGTTTCCTGCCTTTACACATCAAGACAAAAAAGTTGTTATCACAGTGCATACAATGCTTTGACAATACTAATAGTATACATTTCAATTTTACACCAAAACACCTACTGCAAACCTAATGGAAACACCTTAGGTTAACTTCCCAGATGATTATGAGTAGTTTCAAAGTTGATTCGTACCTCTACACATAAAGACAAAAAAGTTGTTAATCTCAGTGCTTAATGCTTTCAAAGTATGTTGTTCCTGCCTTTACACATAAGTATTTTCATGTACCATAAGACAAAAAATGGTTGTTACAAAGTGCATACAATGCTTTGACAATACTGATAGCATACATTTCAATTTTGCACCAAAGCACTTACTGCAAACCTAATGGAAACACCTCAGGTTAACTTCCCACATGATTCTTCGATGCCTGAAAGTTGTTTCATGGGTCTGCTCATAAAGACAAAAAAGTGGATTTCTCAGTGCATACAAGGTACTGACATTAAAGTAGTATACATTTCAATATTCCAGAATAGTGCAGAGTGCAAACCTGATGGAAACATTTTAAGTTAACTTCCCACATGATTCTGTGTGGTTTGAAAGTTGTTTCCTGCCTTTACACATCAAGACAAAAAAGTTGTTATCACATTGCATACAATGCTTTGACAATACTAATAGTATACATTTCAATTTTACACCAAACCACTTACTGCAAACCTAATGGAAACACCTTAGGTTAACTTCCCACATGATTATGAGTAGCTTCATAGTTGTTTCGTGCCTCTACGCATAAAGACAAAAAACTTGATATCTCAGTGCTTACAATGCTTTCACATAAAAGTAGTCTACATTTCAATTGTACTCAAAAGTCCTGACTGCAAACCGAATGAAAACACCTTTGGTTAACTTCCCACATGATTCTTTCATGCCTGAAAGTTGTTTCATGGGTCTACACATAAAGGCAAAAAAGTGGATTTCTCAGTGCATACAATGTACTGACATTATAGTAGTATGCATTTCAATATTCCAGTAAAGTGCAGAGTGCAAACCTGATGGAAACATTTTAAGTTAACTTCCCACATGATTCTGTGTGGTTTGTAAGTTGTTTCCTGCCTTTACACATCAAGACAAAATAGTTGTTACCACAGTGCATACAATGCTTTGACAATACTGATAGCATACGTTTCAATTTTACACCAAAGCACTTACTGCAAACCTAATGGAAACACCTTAGGTTAACTTCCCACATAATTATGAGTATTTTCAATGTTGTTTCGTGCCTCTACACATAAAGACAAAAAAGTTGTTATCTCAGTGCTTACAATGCTTTCACATAAAAGTAGTATACAATTCAATTCTACTCAAAAGTCTTGACTGCAAACCTAATGAAAACACCTTTGTTTAACTTCCCACATGATTAAGAGTAGCTTGAAAGTTGTTTCATGCCTCTACGCATCAAGACAAAAAAGTTGTTATCTTAGGGCATACAATGTTCTGACATTAAAGTGCTATACATGTCAATTTTCAACCAAAGTGCAGAGTGCAAACCTGATGGAAAGATTTTAAGTTAACTTCCCACATGATTCTGTGTGGTTTGTAAGTTGTTTCCTGCTTTTACACATCAAGACAAAGAAGTTGCTATCTCAGTGCTTACAATGATTTCACATAAAAGTAGTATACATTTCAATTGTACTCAAAAGTCCTGACTGCAAACCTAATGAAAACACCTTTGGTTAACTTCCCACATGATTCTGTGTGGTTTGTAAGTTGTTTCCTGCCTTTACACATCAAGACAAAAAAGTTGTTATCAAAGTGCATACAATGCTTTGACAATACTAATAGTATACATTTCAATTTTACACCAAAGCACCTACTGCAAACCTAATGGAAACACCTTAGGTTAACTTCCCAGATGATTATGAGTAGTTTCAAAGTTGATTCGTACCTCTACACATAAAGACAAAAAAGTTATTATCTCAGTGCTTACAATGCTTTCACATAAAAGTAGTATACATTTCAATTGTACTCAAAAGTCCTGACTGCAAACCTAATGAAAACACCTTTGATTAACTTCCCAGATGTTTCTGTGTGGTTTGTAAGTTGTTTCCTGCCTTTACACATCAAGACAAAAAAGTTGTTACCACAGTGCATACAATGCTTTGACAATACTGATAGCATACGTTTCAATTTTACACCAAAGTACTTACTGCAAACCTGATGGAAACACCTTAGGTTAACTTCCCACATGATTCTTTGATGCCTGAAAGTTGTTTCATGGGTCTGCTCATAAAGACAAAAAAGTGGATTTCTCAGTGCATACAAGCTACTGACATTAAAGTAGTATACATTTCAATATTCCAGTAAAGTGCAGAGTGCAAACCTGATGGAAACATTTTAAGTTAACTTCCCACATGATTCTGTGTGGTTTCAAAGTTGTTTCCTGCCTTTACACATCAAGACAAAAAAGTTGTTATCACATTGCATACAATGCTTTGACAATACTAATAGTATACATTTCAATTTTACACCAAACCACTTACTGCAAACCTAATGGAAACACCTTAGGTTAACTTCCCACATGATTATGAGTAGCTTCATAGTTGTTTCGTGCCTCTACGCATAAAGACAAAAAACTTGATATCTCAGTGCTTACAATGCTTTCACATAAAAGTAGTATACATTTCAATTGTACTCAAAAGTCCTGACTGCAAACCGAATGAAAACACCTTTGGTTAACTTCCCACATGATTCTTTCATGCCTGAAAGTTGTTTCATGGGTCTACACATAAAGGCAAAAAAGTGGATTTCTCAGTGCATACAATGTACTGACATTATAGTAGTATGCATTTCAATATTCCAGTAAAGTGCAGAGTGCAAACCTGATGGAAACATTTTAAGTTAACTTCCCACATGATTCTGTGTGGTTTGTAAGTTGTTTCCTGCCTTTACACATCAAGACAAAATAGTTGTTACCACAGTGCATACAATGCTTTGACAATACTGATAGCATACGTTTCAATTTTACACCAAAGTACTTACTGCAAACCTAATGGAAACACCTTAGGTTAACTTCCCACATGATTATGAGTAGCTTGAAAGTTGCCTCATGCCTCTACACATCAAGACAAAAAAGTTGTTATCTTAGGGCATACAATGTTCTGACATTAAGAGCTATACATGTCAATTTTCAACCAAAGTGCAGAGTGCAAACCTGATGGAAACATTTTAAGTTAACTTCCCACATGATTCTCTGTGGTTTGTAAGTTGTTTCCTGCTTTTACACATCAAGACAAAAAAGTTGTTATCTCAGTGCTTACAATGATTTCATATAAAAGTAGTATACATTTCAATTGTACTCAAAAGTCCTGACTGCAAACCTAATGAAAACACCTTTGGTTAACTTCCCACATGATTCTGTGTGGTTTGTAAGTTGTTTCCTGCCTTTACACATCAAGACAAAAAAGTTGTTATCAAAGTGCATACAATGCTTTGACAATACTGATAGCATACATTTCAATTTTGCACCAAAGCACTTACTGCAAACCTAATGGAAACACCTCAGGTTAACTTCCCACATGATTCTTCGATGCCTGAAAGTTGTTTCATGGGTCTGCTCATAAAGACAAAAAAGTGGATTTCTCAGTGCATACAAGGTACTGACATTAAAGTAGTATACATTTCAATATTCCAGTAAAGTGCAGAGCGCAAACCTGATGGAAACATTTTAAGTTAACTTCCCACATGATTCTGTGTGGTTTGAAAGTTGTTTCCTGCCTTTACACATCAAGACAAAAAAGTTGTTATCACAGTGCATACAATGCTTTGACAATACTAATAGTATACATTTCAATTTTACACCAAACCACTTACTGCAAACCTAATGGAAACACCTTAGGTTAACTTCCCACATGATTATGAGTAGCTTCATAGTTGTTTCGTGCCTCTACGCATAAAGACAAAAAACTTGATATCTCAGTGCTTACAATGCTTTCACATAAAAGTAGTATACATTTCAATTGTACTCAAAAGTCCTGACTGCAAACCTAATGAAAACACCTTTGGTTAACTTCCCACATGATTCTGTGTGGTTTGTAAGTTGTTTCCTGCCTTTACACATCAAGACAAAAAAGTTGTTATCAAAGTGCATACAATGCTTTGACAATACTAATAGTATACATTTCAATTTTACACCAAAGCACCTACTGCAAACCTAATGGAAACACCTTAGGTTAACTTCCCAGATGATTATGAGTAGTTTCAAAGTTGATTCGTACCTCTACACATAAAGACAAAAAAGTTATTATCTCAGTGCTTACAATGCTTTCACATAAAAGTAGTATACATTTCAATTGTACTCAAAAGTCCTGACTGCAAACCTAATGAAAACACCTTTGATTAACTTCCCAGATGTTTCTGTGTGGTTTGTAAGTTGTTTCCTGCCTTTACACATCAAGACAAAAAAGTTGTTACCACAGTGCATACAATGCTTATGTTTCTGTGTGGTTTGTAAGTTGTTTCCTGCCTTTACACATCAAGACAAAAAAGTTGTTACCACAGTGCATACAATGCTTTGACAATACTGATAGCATACGTTTCAATTTTACACCAAAGTACTTACTGCAAACCTGATGGAAACACCTTAGGTTAACTTCCCACATGATTCTTTGATGCCTGAAAGTTGTTTCATGGGTCTGCTCATAAAGACAAAAAAGTGGATTTCTCAGTGCATACAAGCTACTGACATTAAAGTAGTATACATTTCAATATTCCAGTAAAGTGCAGAGTGCAAACCTGATGGAAACATTTTAAGTTAACTTCCCACATGATTCTGTGTGGTTTCAAAGTTGTTTCCTGCCTTTACACATCAAGACAAAAAAGTTGTTATCACATTGCATACAATGCTTTGACAATACTAATAGTATACATTTCAATTTTACACCAAACCACTTACTGCAAACCTAATGGAAACACCTTAGGTTAACTTCCCACATGATTATGAGTAGCTTCATAGTTGTTTCGTGCCTCTACGCATAAAGACAAAAAACTTGATATCTCAGTGCTTACAATGCTTTCACATAAAAGTAGTCTACATTTCAATTGTACTCAAAAGTCCTGACTGCAAACCGAATGAAAACACCTTTGGTTAACTTCCCACATGATTCTTTCATGCCTGAAAGTTGTTTCATGGGTCTACACATAAAGGCAAAAAAGTGGATTTCTCAGTGCATACAATGTACTGACATTATAGTAGTATGCATTTCAATATTCCAGTAAAGTGCAGAGTGCAAACCTGATGGAAACATTTTAAGTTAACTTCCCACATGATTCTGTGTGATTTGAAAGTTGTTTCCTGCCTTTACACATCAAGACAAAAAAGTTGTTATCACAGTGCATACAATGCTTTGACAATGCTAATAGTATACATTTCAATTTTACACGGAAGTACTTACTGCAAACCTAATGGAAACACCTTAGGTTAACTTCCCACATGATTATGAGTAGCTTGAAAGTTGCCTCATGCCTCTACACATCAAGACAAAAAAGTTGTTATCTTAGGGCATACAATGTTCTGACATTAAGAGCTATACATGTCAATTTTCAACCAAAGTGCAGAGTGCAAACCTGATGGAAACATTTTAAGTTAACTTCCCACATGATTCTCTGTGGTTTGTAAGTTGTTTCCTGCTTTTACACATCAAGACAAAAAAGTTGTTATCTCAGTGCTTACAATGATTTCATATAAAAGTAGTATACATTTCAATTGTACTCAAAAGTCCTGACTGCAAACCTAATGAAAACACCTTTGGTTAACTTCCCACATGATTCTGTGTGGTTTGTAAGTTGTTTCCTGCCTTTACACATCAAGACAAAAAAGTTGTTATCAAAGTGCATACAATGCTTTGACAATACTGATAGCATACATTTCAATTTTGCACCAAAGCACCTACTGCAAACCTAATGGAAACACCTCAGGTTAACTTCCCACATGATTCTTCGATGCCTGAAAGTTGTTTCATGGGTCTGCTCATAAAGACAAAAAAGTGGATTTCTCAGTGCATACAAGGTACTGACATTAAAGTAGTATACATTTCAATATTCCAGAATAGTGCAGAGTGCAAACCTGATGGAAACATTTTAAGTTAACTTCCCACATGATTCTGTGTGGTTTGAAAGTTGTTTCCTGCCTTTACACATCAAGACAAAAAAGTTGTTATCACATTGCATACAATGCTTTGACAATACTAATAGTATACATTTCAATTTTACACCAAACCACTTACTGCAAACCTAATGGAAACACCTTAGGTTAACTTCCCACATGATTATGAGTAGCTTCATAGTTGTTTCGTGCCTCTACGCATAAAGACAAAAAACTTGATATCTCAGTGCTTACAATGCTTTCACATAAAAGTAGTATACATTTCAATTGTACTCAAAAGTCCTGACTGCAAACCGAATGAAAACACCTTTGGTTAACTTCCCACATGATTCTTTCATGCCTGAAAGTTGTTTCATGGGTCTACACATAAAGGCAAAAAAGTGGATTTCTCAGTGCATACAATGTACTGACATTATAGTAGTATGCATTTCAATATACCAGTAAAGTGCAGAGTGCAAACCTGATGGAAACATTTTAAGTTAACTTCCCACATGATTCTGTGTGGTTTGTAAGTTGTTTCCTGCCTTTACACATCAAGACAAAATAGTTGTTACCACAGTGCATACAATGCTTTGACAATACTGATAGCATACGTTTCAATTTTACACCAAAGCACTTACTGCAAACCTAATGGAAACACCTTAGGTTAACTTCCCACATAATTATGAGTATTTTCAATGTTGTTTCGTGCCTCTACACATAAAGACAAAAAAGTTGTTATCTCAGTGCTTACAATGCTTTCTCATAAAAGTAGTATACAATTCAATTCTACTCAAAAGTCTTGACTACAAACCTAATGAAAACACCTTTGTTTAACTTCCCACATGATTAAGAGTAGCTTGAAAGTTGTTTCATGCCTCTACGCATCAAGACAAACAAGTTATTATCAGAGTGCATACAATGCTTTGACAATACTGATAGCATACATTTCAATTTTACACCAACCCTCTTACTGCAATCCTAATGGAAACACCTCAGGTTAACTTCCCACATGATTCTTAGATGCCTGAAAGTTGTTTCATGGGTCTGCACATAAAGACAAAAAAGTGGATTTCTCAGTGCATACAAGGTACTGACATTAAAGTAGTATACATTTCAATATTCCAGAATAGTGCAGAGTGCAAACCTGATGGAAACATTTTAAGTTAACTTCCCACATGATTCTGTGTGGTTTGAAAGTTGTTCCCTGCCTTTACACATCAAGAGAAAAAAGTTGTTATCACAGTGCATACAATGCTTTGACAATACTAATAGTATAGATTTCAATTTTACACCAAAGTACTTACTGCAAACCTAATGGAAACACCTTAGGTTAACTTCCCACATGATTATGAGTAGCTTCATAGTTGTTTCGTGCCTCTACGCATAAAGACAAAAAAGTTGATATCTCAGTGCTTACAAAGCTTTCACATAAAAGTAGTATACATTTCAATTGTACTCAAAAGTCCTGACTGCAAACCTAATGAAAACACCTTTGGTTAACTTCCCACATGATTCTATGTGGTTTGAAAGTTGTTTCCTGCCTTTACACATCAAGACAAAAAAGTTGTTATCACAGTGCATACAATGCTTTGACAATACGTATAGTATACAATTCAATTTTACACCAAAGTACTTACTGCAAACCTAATGAAAACACCTTTGGTTAACTTCCCACATGATTCTGTGTGGTTTGTAAGTTGTTTCCTGCCTTTACACATCAAGACAAAAAAGTTGTTATCAAAGTGCATACAATGCTTTGACAATACTGATAGCATACATTTCAATTTTGCACCAAAGCACTTACTGCAAACCTAATGGAAACACCTCAGGTTAACTTCCCACATGATTCTTCGATGCCTGAAAGTTGTTTCATGGGTCTGCTCATAAAGACAAAAAAGTGGATTTCTCAGTGCATACAAGGTACTGACATTAAAGTAGTATACATTTCAATATTCCAGTAAAGTGCAGAGTGCAAACCTGATGGAAACATTTTAAGTTAACTTCCCACATGATTCTGTGTGGTTTGAAAGTTGTTTCCTGCCTTTACACATCAAGACAAAAAAGTTGTTATCACAGTGCATACAATGCTTTGACAATACTAATAGTATACATTTCAATTTTACACCAAACCACTTACTGCAAACCTAATGGAAACACCTTAGGTTAACTTCCCACATGATTATGAGTAGCTTCATAGTTGTTTCGTGCCTCTACGCATAATGACAAAAAACTTGATATCTCAGTGCTTACAATGCTTTCACATAAAAGTAGTCTACATTTCAATTGTACTCAAAAGTCCTGACTGCAAACCGAATGAAAACACCTTTGGTTAACTTCCCACATGATTCTTTCATGCCTGAAAGTTGTTTCATGGGTCTACACATAAAGGCAAAAAAGTGGATTTCTCAGTGCATACAATGTACTGACATTATAGTAGTATGCATTTCAATATTCCAGTAAAGTGCAGAGTGCAAACCTGATGGAAACATTTTAAGTTAACTTCCCACATGATTCTGTGTGATTTGAAAGTTGTTTCCTGCCTTTACACATCAAGACAAAAAAGTTGTTATCACAGTGCATACAATGCTTTGACAATGCTAATAGTATACATTTCAATTTTACACGGAAGTACTTACTGCAAACCTAATGGAAACACCTTAGGTTAACTTCCCACATGATTATGAGTAGCTTGAAAGTTGCCTCATGCCTCTACACATCAAGACAAAAAAGTTGTTATCTTAGGGCATACAATGTTCTGACATTAAGAGCTATACATGTCAATTTTCAACCAAAGTGCAGAGTGCAAACCTGATGGAAACATTTTAAGTTAACTTCCCACATGATTCTCTGTGGTTTGTAAGTTGTTTCCTGCTTTTACACATCAAGACAAAAAAGTTGTTATCTCAGTGCTTACAATGATTTCATATATAAGTAGTATACATTTCAATTGTACTCAAAAGTCCTGACTGCAAACCTAATGAAAACACCTTTGGTTAACTTCCCACATGATTCTGTGTGGTTTGTAAGTTGTTTCCTGCCTTTACACATCAAGACAAAAAAGTTGTTATCAAAGTGCATACAATGCTTTGACAATACTGATAGCATACATTTCAATTTTGCACCAAAGCACTTACTGCAAACCTAATGGAAACACCTCAGGTTAACTTCCCACATGATTATGAGTAGCTTCATAGTTGTTTCGTGCCTCTACGCATAAAGACAAAAAACTTGATATCTCAGTGCTTACAATGCTTTCACATAAAAGTAGTCTACATTTCAATTGTACTCAAAAGTCCTGACTGCAAACCGAATGAAAACACCTTTGGTTAACTTCCCACATGATTCTTTCATGCCTGAAAGTTGTTTCATGGGTCTACACATAAAGGCAAAAAAGTGGATTTCTCAGTGCATACAATGTACTGACATTATAGTAGTATGCATTTCAATATTCCAGTAAAGTGCAGAGTGCAAACCTGATGGAAACATTTTAAGTTAACTTCCCACATGATTCTGTGTGGTTTGTAAGTTGTGTCCTGCCTTTACACATCAAGACAAAATATTTGTTACCACAGTGCATACAATGCTTTGACAATACTGATAGCATACGTTTCAATTTTACACCAAAGCACTTACTGCAAACCTAATGGAAACACCTTAGGTTAACTTCCCACATAATTATGAGTATTTTCAATGTTGTTTCGTGCCTCTACACATAAAGACAAAAAAGTTGTTATCTCAGTGCTTACAATGCTTTCACATAAAAGTAGTATACAATTCAATTCTACTCAAAAGTCTTGACTGCAAACCTAATGAAAACACCTTTGTTTAACTTCCCACATGATTAAGAGTAGCTTGAAAGTTGTTTCATGCCTCTACGCATCAAGACAAACAAGTTATTATCAGAGTGCATACAATGCTTTGACAATACTGATAGCATACATTTCAATTTTACACCAACCCTCTTACTGCAATCCTAATGGAAACACCTCAGGTTAACTTCCCACATGATTCTTAGATGCCTGAAAGTTGTTTCATGGGTCTGCACATAAAGACAAAAAAGTGGATTTCTCAGTGCATACAAGGTACTGACATTAAAGTAGTATACATTTCAATATTCCAGAATAGTGCAGAGTGCAAACCTGATGGAAACATTTTAAGTTAACTTCCCACATGATTCTGTGTGGTTTGAAAGTTGTTCCCTGCCTTTACACATCAAGACAAAAAAGTTGTTATCACAGTGCATACAATGCTTTGACAATACTAATAGTATAGATTTCACTTTTACACCAAAGTACTTACTGCAAACCTAATGGAAACACCTTAGGTTAACTTCCCACATGATTATGAGTAGCTTCATAGTTGTTTCGTGCCTCTACGCATAAAGACAAAAAAGTTGATATCTCAGTGCTTACAAAGCTTTCACATAAAAGTAGTATACATTTCAATTGTACTCAAAAGTCCTGACTGCAAACCTAATGAAAACACCTTTGGTTAACTTCCCACATGATTCTGTGTGGTTTGAAAGTTGTTTCCTGCCTTTACACATCAAGACAAAAAAGTTGTTATCACAGTGCATACAATGCTTTGACAATACTTATAGTATACAATTCAATTTTACACCAAAGTACTTACTGCAAACCTAATGGAAACACCTTAGGTTAACTTCCCACATGATTATGAGTAGCTTGAAAGTTGCCTCATGCCTCTACACATCAAGACAAAAAAGTTGTTATCTTAGGGCATGCAATGTTCTGACATTAAGAGCTATACATGTCAATTTTCAACCAAAGTGCAGAGTGCAAACCTGATGGAAACATTTTAAGTTAACTTCCCACATGATTCTCTGTGGTTTGTAAGTTGTTTCCTGCTTTTACACATCAAGACAAAAAAGTTGTTATCTCAGTGCTTACAATGATTTCATATAAAAGTAGTATACATTTCAATTGTACTCAAAAGTCCTGACTGCAAACCTAATGAAAACACCTTTGGTTAACTTCCCACATGATTCTGTGTGGTTTGTAAGTTGTTTCCTGCCTTTACACATCAAGACAAAAAAGTTGTTATCACAGTGCATACAATGCTTTGACAATACTAATAGTATACATTTCAATTTTACACCAAAACACCTACTGCAAACCTAATGGAAACACCTTAGGTTAACTTCCCAGATGATTATGAGTAGTTTCAAAGTTGATTCGTACCTCTACACATAAAGATAAAAAAGTTGTTATCTCAGTGCTTACAATGCTTTCACAAAAAAGTATTATACATTTCAATTGTACTCATAAGTCCTGACTGCAAACCTAATGAAAACACCTTTGCTTAACTTCCCAGATGATTCTGTGTGGTTTGTAAGTTGTTTCCTGCCTTTACACATCAAGACAAAAAAATGGTTGTTATCAAAGTGCATACAATGCTTTGACAATACTGATAGCATACATTTCAATTTTGCACCAAAGCACTTACTGCAAACCTAATGGAAACACCTCAGGTTAACTTCCCACATGATTCTTCGATGCCTGAAAGTTGTTTCATGGGTCTACACATAAAGGCAAAAAAGTGGATTTCTCAGTGCATACAATGTACTGACATTATAGTAGTATGCATTTCAATATTCCAGTAAAGTGCAGAGTGCAAACCTGATGGAAACATTTTAAGTTAACTTCCCACATGATTCTGTGTGATTTGAAAGTTGTTTCCTGCCTTTACACATCAAGACAAAAAAGTTGTTATCACAGTGCATACAATGCTTTGACAATGCTAATAGTATACATTTCAATTTTACACGGAAGTACTTACTGCAAACCTAATGGAAACACCTTAGGTTAACTTCCCACATGATTATGAGTAGCTTGAAAGTTGCCTCATGCCTCTACACATCAAGACAAAAAAGTTGTTATCTTAGGGCATACAATGTTCTGACATTAAGAGCTATACATGTCAATTTTCAACCAAAGTGCAGAGTGCAAACCTGATGGAAACATTTTAAGTTAACTTCCCACATGATTCTCTGTGGTTTGTAAGTTGTTTCCTGCTTTTACACATCAAGACAAAAAAGTTGTTATCTCAGTGCTTACAATGATCTCATATAAAAGTAGTATACATTTCAATTGTACTCAAAAGTCCTGACTGCAAACCTAATGAAAACACCTTTGGTTAACTTCCCACATGATTCTGTGTGGTTTGTAAGTTGTTTCCTGCCTATACACATCAAGACAAAAAAGTTGTTATCAAAGTGCATACAATGCTTTGACAATACTGATAGCATACATTTCAATTTTGCACCAAAGCACCTACTGCAAACCTAATGGAAACACCTCAGGTTAACTTCCCACATGATTATGAGTAGCTTGAAAGTTGCCTCATGCCTCTACACATCAAGACAAAAAAGTTGTTATCTTAGGGCATACAATGTTCTGACATTAAGAGCTATACATGTCAATTTTCAACCAAAGTGCAGAGTGCAAACCTGATGGAAACATTTTAAGTTAACTTCCCACATGATTCTCTGTGGTTTGTAAGTTGTTTCCTGCTTTTACACATCAAGACAAAAAAGTTGTTACCACAGTGCATACAATGCTTTGACAATACTGATAGCATACGTTTCAATTTTACACCAAAGCACTTACTGCAAACCTAATGGAAACACCTTAGGTTAACTTCGCACATGATTATGAGTAGCTTCATAGTTGTTTCGTGCCTCTACGCATAAAGACAAAAAACTTGATATCTCAGTGCTTACAATGCTTTCACATAAAAGTAGTCTACATTTCAATTGTACTCAAAAGTCCTGACTGCAAACCGAATGAAAACACCTTTGGTTAACTTCCCACATGATTCTTTCATGCCTGAAAGTTGTTTCATGGGTCTACACATAAAGGCAAAAAAGTGGATTTCTCAGTGCATACAATGTACTGACATTATAGTAGTATGCATTTCAATATTCCAGTAAAGTGCAGAGTGCAAACCTGATGGAAACATTTTAAGTTAACTTCCCACATGATTCTGTGTGGTTTGTAAGTTGTTTCCTGCCTATACACATCAAGACAAAAAAGTTGTTATCAAAGTGCATACAATGCTTTGACAATACTGATAGCATACATTTCAATTTTGCACCAAAGCACCTACTGCAAACCTAATGGAAACACCTCAGGTTAACTTCCCACATGATTATGAGTAGCTTGAAAGTTGCCTCATGCCTCTACACATCAAGACAAAAAAGTTGTTATCTTAGGGCATACAATGTTCTGACATTAAGAGCTATACATGTCAATTTTCAACCAAAGTGCAGAGTGCAAACCTGATGGAAACATTTTAAGTTAACTTCCCACATGATTCTCTGTGGTTTGTAAGTTGTTTCCTGCTTTTACACATCAAGAGAAAAAAGTTGTTACCACAGTGCATACAATGCTTTGACAATACTGATAGCATACGTTTCAATTTTACACCAAAGCACTTACTGCAAACCTAATGGAAACACCTTAGGTTAACTTCGCACATGATTATGAGTAGCTTCATAGTTGTTTCGTGCCTCTACGCATAAAGACAAAAAACTTGATATCTCAGTGCTTACAATGCTTTCACATAAAAGTAGTCTACATTTCAATTGTACTCAAAAGTCCTGACTGCAAACCGAATGAAAACACCTTTGGTTAACTTCCCACATGATTCTTTCATGCCTGAAAGTTGTTTCATGGGTCTACACATAAAGGCAAAAAAGTGGATTTCTCAGTGCATACAATGTACTGACATTATAGTAGTATGCATTTCAATATTCCAGTAAAGTGCAGAGTGCAAACCTGATGGAAACATTTTAAGTTAACTTCCCACATGATTCTGTGTGGTTTGTAAGTTGTTTCCTGCCTTTACACATCAAGACAAAATAGTTGTTACCACAGTGCATACAATGCTTTGACAATACTGATAGCATACGTTTCAATTTTACACCAAAGCACTTACTGCAAACCTAATGGAAACACCTTAGGTTAACTTCCCACATAATTATGAGTATTTTCAATGTTGTTTCGTGCCTCTACACATAAAGACAAAAAAGTTGTTATCTCAGTGCTTACAATGCTTTCTCATAAAAGTAGTATACAATTCAATTCTACTCAAAAGTCTTGACTACAAACCTAATGAAAACACCTTTGTTTAACTTCCCACATGATTAAGAGTAGCTTGAAAGTTGTTTCATGCCTCTACGCATCAAGACAAACAAGTTATTATCAGAGTGCATACAATGCTTTGACAATACTGATAGCATACATTTCAATTTTACACCAACCCTCTTACTGCAATCCTAATGGAAACACCTCAGGTTAACTTCCCACATGATTCTTAGATGCCTGAAAGTTGTTTCATGGGTCTGCACATAAAGACAAAAAAGTGGATTTCTCAGTGCATACAAGGTACTGACATTAAAGTAGTATACATTTCAATATTCCAGAATAGTGCAGAGTGCAAACCTGATGGAAACATTTTAAGTTAACTTCCCACATGATTCTGTGTGGTTTGAAAGTTGTTCCCTGCCTTTACACATCAAGACAAAAAAGTTGTTATCACAGTGCATACAATGCTTTGACAATACTAATAGTATAGATTTCAATTTTACACCAAAGTACTTACTGCAAACCTAATGGAAACACCTTAGGTTAACTTCCCACATGATTATGAGTAGCTTCATAGTTGTTTCGTGCCTCTACGCATAAAGACAAAAAAGTTGATATCTCAGTGCTTACAAAGCTTTCACATAAAAGTAGTATACATTTCAATTGTACTCAAAAGTCCTGACTGCAAACCTAATGAAAACACCTTTGGTTAACTTCCCACATGATTCTATGTGGTTTGAAAGTTGTTTCCTGCCTTTACACATCAAGACAAAAAAGTTGTTATCAAAGTGCATACAATGCTTTGACAATACTGATAGCATACATTTCAATTTTGCACCAAAGCACTTACTGCAAACCTAATGGAAACACCTCAGGTTAACTTCCCACATGATTCTTCGATGCCTGAAAGTTGTTTCATGGGTCTGCTCATAAAGACAAAAAAGTGGATTTCTCAGTGCATACAAGGTACTGACATTAAAGTAGTATACATTTCAATATTCCAGTAAAGTGCAGAGTGCAAACCTGATGGAAACATTTTAAGTTAACTTCCCACATGATTCTGTGTCGTTTGAAAGTTGTTTCCTGCCTTTACACATCAAGACAAAAAAGTTGTTATCACAGTGCATACAATGCTTTGACAATACTAATAGTATACATTTCAATTTTACACCAAACCACTTACTGCAAACCTAATGGAAACACCTTAGGTTAACTTCCCACATGATTATGAGTAGCTTCATAGTTGTTTCGTGCCTCTACGCATAAAGACAAAAAACTTGATATCTCAGTGCTTACAATGCTTTCACATAAAAGTAGTCTACATTTCAATTGTACTCAAAAGTCCTGACTGCAAACCGAATGAAAACACCTTTGGTTAACTTCCCACATGATTCTTTCATGCCTGAAAGTTGTTTCATGGGTCTACACATAAAGGCAAAAAAGTGGATTTCTCAGTGCATACAATGTACTGACATTATAGTAGTATGCATTTCAATATTCCAGTAAAGTGCACAGTGCAAACCTGATGGAAACATTTTAAGTTAACTTCCCACATGATTCTGTGTGATTTGAAAGTTGTTTCCTGCCTTTACACATCAAGACAAAAAAGTTGTTATCACAGTGCATACAATGCTTTGACAATGCTAATAGTATACATTTCAATTTTACACGGAAGTACTTACTGCAAACCTAATGGAAACACCTTAGGTTAACTTCCCACATGATTATGAGTAGCTTGAAAGTTGCCTCATGCCTCTACACATCAAGACAAAAAAGTTGTTATCTTAGGGCATACAATGTTCTGACATTAAGAGCTATACATGTCAATTTTCAACCAAAGTGCAGAGTGCAAACCTGATGGAAACATTTTAAGTTAACTTCCCACATGATTCTCTGTGGTTTGTAAGTTGTTTCCTGCTTTTACACATCAAGACAAAAAAGTTGTTATCTCAGTGCTTACAATGATTTCATATAAAAGTAGTATACATTTCAATTGTACTCAAAAGTCCTGACTGCAAACCTAATGAAAACACCTTTGGTTAACTTCCCACATGATTCTGTGTGGTTTGTAAGTTGTTTCCTGCCTTTACACATCAAGACAAAAAAGTTGTTATCACAGTGCATACAATGCTTTGACAATACTAATAGTATACATTTCAATTTTACACCAAAACACCTACTGCAAACCTAATGGAAACACCTTAGGTTAACTTCCCAGATGATTATGAGTAGTTTCAAAGTTGATTCGTACCTCTACACATAAAGATAAAAAAGTTGTTATCTCAGTGCTTACAATGCTTTCACAAAAAAGTATTATACATTTCAATTGTACTCATAAGTCCTGACTGCAAACCTAATGAAAACACCTTTGCTTAACTTCCCACATGATTCTGTGTGGTTTGTAAGTTGTTTCCTGCCTTTACACATCAAGACAAAAAAATGGTTGTTATCAAAGTGCATACAATGCTTTGACAATACTGATAGCATACATTTCAATTTTGCACCAAAGCACTTACTGCAAACCTAATGGAAACACCTCAGGTTAACTTCCCACATGATTCTTCGATGCCTGAAAGTTGTTTCATGGGTCTACACATAAAGGCAAAAAAGTGGATTTCTCAGTGCATACAATGTACTGACATTATAGTAGTATGCATTTCAATATTCCAGTAAAGTGCAGAGTGCAAACCTGATGGAAACATTTTAAGTTAACTTCCCACATGATTCTGTGTGATTTGAAAGTTGTTTCCTGCCTTTACACATCAAGACAAAAAAGTTGTTATCACAGTGCATACAATGCTTTGACAATGCTAATAGTATACATTTCAATTTTACACGGAAGTACTTACTGCAAACCTAATGGAAACACCTTAGGTTAACTTCCCACATGATTATGAGTAGCTTGAAAGTTGCCTCATGCCTCTACACATCAAGACAAAAAAGTTGTTATCTTAGGGCATACAATGTTCTGACATTAAGAGCTATACATGTCAATTTTCAACCAAAGTGCAGAGTGCAAACCTGATGGAAACATTTTAAGTTAACTTCCCACATGATTCTCTGTGGTTTGTAAGTTGTTTCCTGCTTTTACACATCAAGACAAAAAAGTTGTTATCTCAGTGCTTACAATGATCTCATATAAAAGTAGTATACATTTCAATTGTACTCAAAAGTCCTGACTGCAAACCTAATGAAAACACCTTTGGTTAACTTCCCACATGATTCTGTGTGGTTTGTAAGTTGTTTCCTGCCTATACACATCAAGACAAAAAAGTTGTTATCAAAGTGCATAGAATGCTTTGACAATACTGATAGCATACATTTCAATTTTGCACCAAAGCACCTACTGCAAACCTAATGGAAACACCTCAGGTTAACTTCCCACATGATTATGAGTAGCTTGAAAGTTGCCTCATGCCTCTACACATCAAGACAAAAAAGTTGTTATCTTAGGGCATACAATGTTCTGACATTAAGAGCTATACATGTCAATTTTCAACCAAAGTGCAGAGTGCAAACCTGATGGAAACATTTTAAGTTAACTTCCCACATGATTCTCTGTGGTTTGTAAGTTGTTTCCTGCTTTTACACATCAAGACAAAAAAGTTGTTATCTCAGTGCTTACAATGATTTCATATATAAGTAGTATACATTTCAATTGTACTCAAAAGTCCTGACTGCAAACCTAATGAAAACACCTTTGGTTAACTTCCCACATGATTCTGTGTGGTTTGTAAGTTGTTTCCTGCCTTTACACATCAAGACAAAAAAGTTGTTATCAAAGTGCATACAATGCTTTGACAATACTGATAGCATACATTTCAATTTTGCACCAAAGCACTTACTGCAAACCTAATGGAAACACCTCAGGTTAACTTCCCACATGATTATGAGTAGCTTCATAGTTGTTTCGTGCCTCTACGCATAAAGACAAAAAACTTGATATCTCAGTGCTTACAATGCTTTCACATAAAAGTAGTCTACATTTCAATTGTACACAAAAGTCCTGACTGCAAACCGAATGAAAACACCTTTGGTTAACTTCCCACATGATTCTTTCATGCCTGAAAGTTGTTTCATGGGTCTACACATAAAGGCAAAAAAGTGGATTTCTCAGTGCATACAATGTACTGACATTATAGTAGTATGCATTTCAATATTCCAGTAAAGTGCAGAGTGCAAACCTGATGGAAACATTTTAAGTTAACTTCCCACATGATTCTGTGTGGTTTGTAAGTTGTGTCCTGCCTTTACACATCAAGACAAAATATTTGTTACCACAGTGCATACAATGCTTTGACAATACTGATAGCATACGTTTCAATTTTACACCAAAGCACTTACTGCAAACCTAATGGAAACACCTTAGGTTAACTTCCCACATAATTATGAGTATTTTCAATGTTGTTTCGTGCCTCTACACATAAAGACAAAAAAGTTGTTATCTCAGTGCTTACAATGCTTTCACATAAAAGTAGTATACAATTCAATTCTACTCAAAAGTCTTGACTGCAAACCTAATGAAAACACCTTTGTTTAACTTCCCACATGATTAAGAGTAGCTTGAAAGTTGTTTCATGCCTCTACGCATCAAGACAAACAAGTTATTATCAGAGTGCATACAATGCTTTGACAATACTGATAGCATACATTTCAATTTTACACCAACCCTCTTACTGCAATCCTAATGGAAACACCTCAGGTTAACTTCCCACATGATTCTTAGATGCCTGAAAGTTGTTTCATGGGTCTGCACATAAAGACAAAAAAGTGGATTTCTCAGTGCATACAAGGTACTGACATTAAAGTAGTATACATTTCAATATTCCAGAATAGTGCAGAGTGCAAACCTGATGGAAACATTTTAAGTTAACTTCCCACATGATTCTGTGTGGTTTGAAAGTTGTTCCCTGCCTTTACACATCAAGACAAAAAAGTTGTTATCACAGTGCATACAATGCTTTGACAATACTAATAGTATAGATTTCACTTTTACACCAAAGTACTTACTGCAAACCTAATGGAAACACCTTAGGTTAACTTCCCACATGATTATGAGTAGCTTCATAGTTGTTTCGTGCCTCTACGCATAAAGACAAAAAAGTTGATATCTCAGTGCTTACAAAGCTTTCACATAAAAGTAGTATACATTTCAATTGTACTCAAAAGTCCTGACTGCAAACCTAATGAAAACACCTTTGGTTAACTTCCCACATGATTCTGTGTGGTTTGAAAGTTGTTTCCTGCCTTTACACATCAAGACAAAAAAGTTGTTATCACAGTGCATACAATGCTTTGACAATACTTATAGTATACAATTCAATTTTACACCAAAGTACTTACTGCAAACCTAATGGAAACACCTTAGGTTAACTTCCCACATGATTATGAGTAGCTTGAAAGTTGCCTCATGCCTCTACACATCAAGACAAAAAAGTTGTTATCTTAGGGCATGCAATGTTCTGACATTAAGAGCTATACATGTCAATTTTCAACCAAAGTGCAGAGTGCAAACCTGATGGAAACATTTTAAGTTAACTTCCCACATGATTCTCTGTGGTTTGTAAGTTGTTTCCTGCTTTTACACATCAAGACAAAAAAGTTGTTATCTCAGTGCTTACAATGATTTCATATAAAAGTAGTATACATTTCAATTGTACTCAAAAGTCCTGACTGCAAACCTAATGAAAACACCTTTGGTTAACTTCCCACATGATTCTGTGTGGTTTGTAAGTTGTTTCCTGCCTTTACACATCAAGACAAAAAAGTTGTTATCACAGTGCATACAATGCTTTGACAATACTAATAGTATACATTTCAATTTTACACCAAAACACCTACTGCAAACCTAATGGAAACACCTTAGGTTAACTTCCCAGATGATTATGAGTAGTTTCAAAGTTGATTCGTACCTCTACACATAAAGATAAAAAAGTTGTTATCTCAGTGCTTACAATGCTTTCACAAAAAAGTATTATACATTTCAATTGTACTCATAAGTCCTGACTGCAAACCTAATGAAAACACCTTTGCTTAACTTCCCAGATGATTCTGTGTGGTTTGTAAGTTGTTTCCTGCCTTTACACATCAAGACAAAAAAATGGTTGTTATCAAAGTGCATACAATGCTTTGACAATACTGATAGCATACATTTCAATTTTGCACCAAAGCACTTACTGCAAACCTAATGGAAACACCTCAGGTTAACTTCCCACATGATTCTTCGATGCCTGAAAGTTGTTTCATGGGTCTACACATAAAGGCAAAAAAGTGGATTTCTCAGTGCATACAATGTACTGACATTATAGTAGTATGCATTTCAATATTCCAGTAAAGTGCAGAGTGCAAACCTGATGGAAACATTTTAAGTTAACTTCCCACATGATTCTGTGTGATTTGAAAGTTGTTTCCTGCCTTTACACATCAAGACAAAAAAGTTGTTATCACAGTGCATACAATGCTTTGACAATGCTAATAGTATACATTTCAATTTTACACGGAAGTACTTACTGCAAACCTAATGGAAACACCTTAGGTTAACTTCCCACATGATTATGAGTAGCTTGAAAGTTGCCTCATGCCTCTACACATCAAGACAAAAAAGTTGTTATCTTAGGGCATACAATGTTCTGACATTAAGAGCTATACATGTCAATTTTCAACCAAAGTGCAGAGTGCAAACCTGATGGAAACATTTTAAGTTAACTTCCCACATGATTCTCTGTGGTTTGTAAGTTGTTTCCTGCTTTTACACATCAAGACAAAAAAGTTGTTATCTCAGTGCTTACAATGATCTCATATAAAAGTAGTATACATTTCAATTGTACTCAAAAGTCCTGACTGCAAACCTAATGAAAACACCTTTGGTTAACTTCCCACATGATTCTGTGTGGTTTGTAAGTTGTTTCCTGCCTATACACATCAAGACAAAAAAGTTGTTATCAAAGTGCATACAATGCTTTGACAATACTGATAGCATACATTTCAATTTTGCACCAAAGCACCTACTGCAAACCTAATGGAAACACCTCAGGTTAACTTCCCACATGATTATGAGTAGCTTGAAAGTTGCCTCATGCCTCTACACATCAAGACAAAAAAGTTGTTATCTTAGGGCATACAATGTTCTGACATTAAGAGCTATACATGTCAATTTTCAACCAAAGTGCAGAGTGCAAACCTGATGGAAACATTTTAAGTTAACTTCCCACATGATTCTCTGTGGTTTGTAAGTTGTTTCCTGCTTTTACACATCAAGACAAAAAAGTTGTTACCACAGTGCATACAATGCTTTGACAATACTGATAGCATACGTTTCAATTTTACACCAAAGCACTTACTGCAAACCTAATGGAAACACCTTAGGTTAACTTCGCACATGATTATGAGTAGCTTCATAGTTGTTTCGTGCCTCTACGCATAAAGACAAAAAACTTGATATCTCAGTGCTTACAATGCTTTCACATAAAAGTAGTCTACATTTCAATTGTACTCAAAAGTCCTGACTGCAAACCGAATGAAAACACCTTTGGTTAACTTCCCACATGATTCTTTCATGCCTGAAAGTTGTTTCATGGGTCTACACATAAAGGCAAAAAAGTGGATTTCTCAGTGCATACAATGTACTGACATTATAGTAGTATGCATTTCAATATTCCAGTAAAGTGCAGAGTGCAAACCTGATGGAAACATTTTAAGTTAACTTCCCACATGATTCTGTGTGGTTTGTAAGTTGTTTCCTGCCTATACACATCAAGACAAAAAAGTTGTTATCAAAGTGCATACAATGCTTTGACAATACTGATAGCATACATTTCAATTTTGCACCAAAGCACCTACTGCAAACCTAATGGAAACACCTCAGGTTAACTTCCCACATGATTATGAGTAGCTTGAAAGTTGCCTCATGCCTCTACACATCAAGACAAAAAAGTTGTTATCTTAGGGCATACAATGTTCTGACATTAAGAGCTATACATGTCAATTTTCAACCAAAGTGCAGAGTGCAAACCTGATGGAAACATTTTAAGTTAACTTCCCACATGATTCTCTGTGGTTTGTAAGTTGTTTCCTGCTTTTACACATCAAGACAAAAAAGTTGTTACCACAGTGCATACAATGCTTTGACAATACTGATAGCATACGTTTCAATTTTACACCAAAGCACTTACTGCAAACCTAATGGAAACACCTTAGGTTAACTTCGCACATGATTATGAGTAGCTTCATAGTTGTTTCGTGCCTCTACGCATAAAGACAAAAAACTTGATATCTCAGTGCTTACAATGCTTTCACATAAAAGTAGTCTACATTTCAATTGTACTCAAAAGTCCTGACTGCAAACCGAATGAAAACACCTTTGGTTAACTTCCCACATGATTCTTTCATGCCTGAAAGTTGTTTCATGGGTCTACACATAAAGGCAAAAAAGTGGATTTCTCAGTGCATACAATGTACTGACATTATAGTAGTATGCATTTCAATATTCCAGTAAAGTGCAGAGTGCAAACCTGATGGAAACATTTTAAGTTAACTTCCCACATGATTCTGTGTGGTTTGTAAGTTGTTTCCTGCCTTTACACATCAAGACAAAATAGTTGTTACCACAGTGCATACAATGCTTTGACAATACTGATAGCATACGTTTCAATTTTACACCAAAGCACTTACTGCAAACCTAATGGAAACACCTTAGGTTAACTTCCCACATAATTATGAGTATTTTCAATGTTGTTTCGTGCCTCTACACATAAAGACAAAAAAGTTGTTATCTCAGTGCTTACAATGCTTTCTCATAAAAGTAGTATACAATTCAATTCTACTCAAAAGTCTTGACTACAAACCTAATGAAAACACCTTTGTTTAACTTCCCACATGATTAAGAGTAGCTTGAAAGTTGTTTCATGCCTCTACGCATCAAGACAAACAAGTTATTATCAGAGTGCATACAATGCTTTGACAATACTGATAGCATACATTTCAATTTTACACCAACCCTCTTACTGCAATCCTAATGGAAACACCTCAGGTTAACTTCCCAATGATTCTTAGATGCCTGAAAGTTGTTTCATGGGTCTGCACATAAAGACAAAAAAGTGGATTTCTCAGTGCATACAAGGTACTGACATTAAAGTAGTATACATTTCAATATTCCAGAATAGTGCAGAGTGCAAACCTGATGGAAACATTTTAAGTTAACTTCCCACATGATTCTGTGTGGTTTGAAAGTTGTTCCCTGCCTTTACACATCAAGACAAAAAAGTTGTTATCACAGTGCATACAATGCTTTGACAATACTAATAGTATAGATTTCAATTTTACACCAAAGTACTTACTGCAAACCTAATGGAAACACCTTAGGTTAACTTCCCACATGATTATGAGTAGCTTCATAGTTGTTTCGTGCCTCTACGCATAAAGACAAAAAAGTTGATATCTCAGTGCTTACAAAGCTTTCACATAAAAGTAGTATACATTTCAATTGTACTCAAAAGTCCTGACTGCAAACCTAATGAAAACACCTTTGGTTAACTTCCCACATGATTCTATGTGGTTTGAAAGTTGTTTCCTGCCTTTACACATCAAGACAAAAAAGTTGTTATCAAAGTGCATACAATGCTTTGACAATACTGATAGCATACATTTCAATTTTGCACCAAAGCACTTACTGCAAACCTAATGGAAACACCTCAGGTTAACTTCCCACATGATTCTTCGATGCCTGAAAGTTGTTTCATGGGTCTGCTCATAAAGACAAAAAAGTGGATTTCTCAGTGCATACAAGGTACTGACATTAAAGTAGTATACATTTCAATATTCCAGTAAAGTGCAGAGTGCAAACCTGATGGAAACATTTTAAGTTAACTTCCCACATGATTCTGTGTCGTTTGAAAGTTGTTTCCTGCCTTTACACATCAAGACAAAAAAGTTGTTATCACAGTGCATACAATGCTTTGACAATACTAATAGTATACATTTCAATTTTACACCAAACCACTTACTGCAAACCTAATGGAAACACCTTAGGTTAACTTCCCACATGATTATGAGTAGCTTCATAGTTGTTTCGTGCCTCTACGCATAAAGACAAAAAACTTGATATCTCAGTGCTTACAATGCTTTCACATAAAAGTAGTCTACATTTCAATTGTACTCAAAAGTCCTGACTGCAAACCGAATGAAAACACCTTTGGTTAACTTCCCACATGATTCTTTCATGCCTGAAAGTTGTTTCATGGGTCTACACATAAAGGCAAAAAAGTGGATTTCTCAGTGCATACAATGTACTGACATTATAGTAGTATGCATTTCAATATTCCAGTAAAGTGCAGAGTGCAAACCTGATGGAAACATTTTAAGTTAACTTCCCACATGATTCTGTGTGATTTGAAAGTTGTTTCCTGCCTTTACACATCAAGACAAAAAAGTTGTTATCACAGTGCATACAATGCTTTGACAATGCTAATAGTATACATTTCAATTTTACACGGAAGTACTTACTGCAAACCTAATGGAAACACCTTAGGTTAACTTCCCACATGATTATGAGTAGCTTGAAAGTTGCCTCATGCCTCTACACATCAAGACAAAAAAGTTGTTATCTTAGGGCATACAATGTTCTGACATTAAGAGCTATACATGTCAATTTTCAACCAAAGTGCAGAGTGCAAACCTGATGGAAACATTTTAAGTTAACTTCCCACATGATTCTCTGTGGTTTGTAAGTTGTTTCCTGCTTTTACACATCAAGACAAAAAAGTTGTTATCTCAGTGCTTACAATGATTTCATATAAAAGTAGTATACATTTCAATTGTACTCAAAAGTCCTGACTGCAAACCTAATGAAAACACCTTTGGTTAACTTCCCACATGATTCTGTGTGGTTTGTAAGTTGTTTCCTGCCTTTACACATCAAGACAAAAAAGTTGTTATCAAAGTGCATACAATGCTTTGACAATACTGATAGCATACATTTCAATTTTGCACCAAAGCACCTACTGCAAACCTAATGGAAACACCTCAGGTTAACTTCCCACATGATTCTTCGATGCCTGAAAGTTGTTTCATGGGTCTGCTCATAAAGACAAAAAAGTGGATTTCTCAGTGCATACAAGGTACTGACATTAAAGTAGTATACATTTCAATATTCCAGAATAGTGCAGAGTGCAAACCTGATGGAAACATTTTAAGTTAACTTCCCACATGATTCTGTGTGGTTTGAAAGTTGTTTCCTGCCTTTACACATCAAGACAAAAAAGTTGTTATCACATTGCATACAATGCTTTGACAATACTAATAGTATACATTTCAATTTTACACCAAACCACTTACTGCAAACCTAATGGAAACACCTTAGGTTAACTTCCCACATGATTATGAGTAGCTTCATAGTTGTTTCGTGCCTCTACGCATAAAGACAAAAAACTTGATATCTCAGTGCTTACAATGCTTTCACATAAAAGTAGTCTACATTTCAATTGTACTCAAAAGTCCTGACTGCAAACCGAATGAAAACACCTTTGGTTAACTTCCCACATGATTCTTTCATGCCTGAAAGTTGTTTCATGGGTCTACACATAAAGGCAAAAATGTGGATTTCTCAGTGCATACAATGTACTGACATTATAGTAGTATGCATTTCAATATTCCAGTAAAGTGCAGAGTGCAAACCTGATGGAAACATTTTAAGTTAACTTCCCACATGATTCTGTGTGGTTTGTAAGTTGTTTCCTGCCTTTACACATCAAGACAAAATATTTGTTACCACAGTGCATACAATGCTTTGACAATACTGATAGCATACGTTTCAATTTTACACCAAAGCACTTACTGCAAACCTAATGGAAACACCTTAGGTTAACTTCCCACATAATTATGAGTATTTTCAATGTTGTTTCGTGCCTCTACACATAAAGACAAAAAAGTTGTTATCTCAGTGCTTACAATGCTTTCACATAAAAGTAGTATACAATTCAATTCTACTCAAAAGTCTTGACTGCAAACCT
The DNA here is from genome assembly GCF_030028105.1 of Mobula birostris. Taxonomy (NCBI): domain Eukaryota; kingdom Metazoa; phylum Chordata; class Chondrichthyes; order Myliobatiformes; family Myliobatidae; genus Mobula; species Mobula birostris. The sequence goes on along the minus strand of NW_027274351.1, from coordinate 21,023 downwards.
AATGAAAACACCTTTGTTTAACTTCCCACATGATTAAGAGTAGCTTGAAAGTTGTTTCATGCCTCTACGCATCAAGACAAACAAGTTATTATCAGAGTGCATACAATGCTTTGACAATACTGATAGCATACATTTCAATTTTACACCAACCCTCTTACTGCAATCCTAATGGAAACACCTCAGGTTAACTTCCCACATGATTCTTAGATGCCTGAAAGTTGTTTCATGGGTCTGCACATAAAGACAAAAAAGTGGATTTCTCAGTGCATACAAGGTACTGACATTAAAGTAGTATACATTTCAATATTCCAGAATAGTGCAGAGTGCAAACCTGATGGAAACATTTTAAGTTAACTTCCCACATGATTCTGTGTGGTTTGAAAGTTGTTCCCTGCCTTTACACATCAAGACAAAAAAGTTGTTATCACAGTGCATACAATGCTTTGACAATACTAATAGTATAGATTTCACTTTTAAACCAAAGTACTTACTGCAAACCTAATGGAAACACCTTAGGTTAACTTCCCACATGATTATGAGTAGCTTCATAGTTGTTTCGTGCCTCTACGCATAAAGACAAAAAAGTTGATATCTCAGTGCTTACAAAGCTTTCACATAAAAGTAGTATACATTTCAATTGTACTCAAAAGTCCTGACTGCAATCCTAATGAAAACACCTTTGGTTAACTTCCCACATGATTCTGTGTGGTTTGAAAGTTGTTTCCTGCCTTTACACATCAAGACAAAAAAGTTGTTATCACAGTGCATACAATGCTTTGACAATACTTATAGTATACAATTCAATTTTACACCAAAGTACTTACTGCAAACCTAATGGAAACACCTTAGGTTAACTTCCCACATGATTATGAGTAGCTTGAAAGTTGCCTCATGCCTCTACACATCAAGACAAAAAAGTTGTTATCTTAGGGCATGCAATGTTCTGACATTAAGAGCTATACATGTCAATTTTCAAACAAAGTGCAGAGTGCAAACCTGATGGAAACATTTTAAGTTAACTTCCCACATGATTCTCTGTGGTTTGTAAGTTGTTTCCTGCTTTTACACATCAAGACAAAAAAGTTGTTATCTCAGTGCTTACAATGATTTCATATAAAAGTAGTATACATTTCAATTGTACTCAAAAGTCCTGACTGCAAACCTAATGAAAACACCTTTGGTTAACTTCCCACATGATTCTGTGTGGTTTGTAAGTTGTTTCCTGCCTTTACACATCAAGACAAAAAAGTTGTTATCACAGTGCATACAATGCTTTGACAATACTAATAGTATACATTTCAATTTTACACCAAAACACCTACTGCAAACCTAATGGAAACACCTTAGGTTAACTTCCCAGATGATTATGAGTAGTTTCAAAGTTGATTCGTACCTCTACACATAAAGACAAAAAAGTTGTTATCTCAGTGCTTACAATGCTTTCACAAAAAAGTATTATACATTTCAATTGTACTCATAAGTCCTGACTGCAAACCTAATGAAAACACCTTTGCTTAACTTCCCACATGATTCTGTGTGGTTTGTAAGTTGTTTCCTGCCTTTACACATCAAGACAAAAAAATGGTTGTTATCAAAGTGCATACAATGCTTTGACAATACTGATAGCATACATTTCAATTTTGCACCAAAGCACTTACTGCAAACCTAATGGAAACACCTCAGGTTAACTTCCCACATGATTCTTCGATGCCTGAAAGTTGTTTCATGGGTCTGCTCATAAAGACAAAAAAGTGGATTTCTCAGTGCATACAAGGTACTGACATTAAAGTAGTATACATTTCAATATTCCAGAATAGTGCAGAGTGCAAACCTGATGGAAACATTTTAAGTTAACTTCCCACATGATTCTGTGTGGTTTGAAAGTTGTTTCCTGCCTTTACACATCAAGACAAAAAAGTTGTTATCACATTGCATACAATGCTTTGACAATACTAATAGTATACATTTCAATTTTACACCAAACCACTTACTGCAAACCTAATGGAAACACCTTAGGTTAACTTCCCACATGATTATGAGTAGCTTCATAGTTGTTTCGTGCCTCTACGCATAAAGACAAAAAACTTGATATCTCAGTGCTTACAATGCTTTCACATAAAAGTAGTATACATTTCAATTGTACTCAAAAGTCCTGACTGCAAACCTAATGAAAACACCTTTGGTTCACTTCCCACATGATTCTTTCATGCCTGAAAGTTGTTTCATGGGTCTACACATAAAGGCAAAAAAGTGGATTTCTCAGTGCATACAATGTACTGACATTATAGTAGTATGCATTTCAATATTCCAGTAAAGTGCAGAGTGCAAACCTGATGGAAACATTTTAAGTTAACTTCCCACATGATTCTGTGTGATTTGAAAGTTGTTTCCTGCCTTTACACATCAAGACAAAAAAGTTGTTATCACAGTGCATACAATGCTTTGACAATGCTAATAGTATACATTTCAATTTTACACGAAAGTACTTACTGCAAACCTAATGGAAACACCTTAGGTTAACTTCCCATATGATTATGAGTAGCTTGAAAGTTGCCTCATGCCTCTACACATCAAGACAAAAAAGTTGTTATCTTAGGGCATACAATGTTCTGACATTAAGAGCTATACATGTCAATTTTCAACCAAAGTGCAGAGTGCAAACCTGATGGAAACATTTTAAGTTAACTTCCCACATGATTCTCTGTGGTTTGTAAGTTGTTTCCTGCTTTTACACATCAAGACAAAAAAGTTGTTATCTCAGTGCTTACAATGATTTCATATAAAAGTAGTATACATTTCAATTGTACTCAAAAGTCCTGACTGCAAACCTAATGAAAACACCTTTGGTTAACTTCCCACATGATTCTGTGTGGTTTGTAAGTTGTTTCCTGCCTTTACACATCAAGACAAAAAAGTTGTTATCAAAGTGCATACAATGCTTTGACAATACTGATAGCATACATTTCAATTTTGCACCAAAGCACCTACTGCAAACCTAATGGAAACACCTCAGGTTAACTTCCCACATGATTATGAGTAGCTTGAAAGTTGCCTCATGCCTCTACACATCAAGACAAAAAAGTTGTTATCTTAGGGCATACAATGTTCTGACATTAAGAGGTATACATGTCAATTTTCAACCAAAGTGCAGAGTGCAAACCTGATGGAAACATTTTAAGTTAACTTCCCACATGATTCTCTGTGGTTTGTAAGTTGTTTCCTGCTTTTACACATCAAGACAAAAAAGTTGTTACCACAGTGCATACAATGCTTTGACAATACTGATAGCATACGTTTCAATTTTACACCAAAGCACTTACTGCAAACCTAATGGAAACACCTTAGGTTAACTTCCCACATAATTATGAGTATTTTCAATGTTGTTTCGTGCCTCTACACATAAAGACAAAAAAGTTGTTATCTCAGTGCTTACAATGCTTTCACATAAAAGTAGTATACAATTCAATTCTACTCAAAAGTCTTGACTGCAAACCTAATGAAAACACCTTTGTTTAACTTCCCACATGATTAAGAGTAGCTTGAAAGTTGTTTCATGCCTCTACGCATCAAGACAAACAAGTTATTATCAGAGTGCATACAATGCTTTGACAATACTGATAGCATACATTTCAATTTTACACCAACCCTCTTACTGCAATCCTAATGGAAACACCTCAGGTTAACTTCCCACATGATTCTTAGATGCCTGAAAGTTGTTTCATGGGTCTGCACATAAAGACAAAAAAGTGGATTTCTCAGTGCATACAAGGTACTGACATTAAAGTAGTATACATTTCAATATTCCAGAATAGTGCAGAGTGCAAACCTGATGGAAACATTTTAAGTTAACTTCCCACATGATTCTGTGTGGTTTGAAAGTTGTTCCCTGCCTTTACACATCAAGACAAAAAAGTTGTTATCACAGTGCATACAATGCTTTGACAATACTAATAGTATAGATTTCAATTTTACACCAAAGTACTTACTGCAAACCTAATGGAAACACCTTAGGTTAACTTCCCACATGATTATGAGTAGCTTCATAGTTGTTTCGTGCCTCTACGCATAAAGACAAAAAACTTGATATCTCAGTGCTTACAATGCTTTCACATAAAAGTAGTCTACATTTCAATTGTACTCAAAAGTCCTGACTGCAAACCTAATGAAAACACCTTTGGTTAACTTCCCACATGATTCTTTCATGCCTGAAAGTTGTTTCATGGGTCTACACATAAAGGCAAAAAAGTGGATTTCTCAGTGCATACAATGTACTGACATTATAGTAGTATGCATTTCAATATTCCAGTAAAGTGCAGAGTGCAAACCTGATGGAAACATTTTAAGTTAACCTCCCACATGATTCTGTGTGGTTTGTAAGTTGTTTCCTGCCTTTACACATCAAGACAAAATAGTTGTTACCACAGTGCATACAATGCTTTGACAATACTGATAGCATACGTTTCAATTTTACACCAAAGCACTTACTGCAAACCTAATGGAAACACCTTAGGTTAACTTCCCACATAATTATGTGTATTTTCAATGTTGTTTCGTGCCTCTACACATAAAGACAAAAAAGTTGTTATCTCAGTGCTTACAATGCTTTCTCATAAAAGTAGTATACAATTCAATTCTACTCAAAAGTCTTGACTACAAACCTAATGAAAACACCTTTGTTTAACTTCCCACATGATTAAGAGTAGCTTGAAAGTTGTTTCATGCCTCTACGCATCAAGACAAACAAGTTATTATCAGAGTGCATACAATGCTTTGACAATACTGATAGCATACATTTCAATTTTACACCAACCCTCTTACTGCAATCCTAATGGAAACACCTCAGGTTAACTTCCCACATGATTCTTAGATGCCTGAAAGTTGTTTCATGGGTCTGCACATAAAGACAAAAAAGTGGATTTCTCAGTGCATACAAGGTACTGACATTAAAGTAGTATACATTTCAATATTCCAGAATAGTGCAGAGTGCAAACCTGATGGAAACATTTTAAGTTAACTTCCCACATGATTCTGTGTGGTTTGAAAGTTGTTCCCTGCCTTTACACATCAAGACAAAAAAGTTGTTATCTTAGGGCATGCAATGTTCTGACATTAAGAGCTATACATGTCAATTTTCAACCAAAGTGCAGAGTGCAAACCTGATGGAAACATTTTAAGTTAACTTCCCACATGATTCTCTGTGGTTTATAAGTTGTTTCCTGCTTTTACACATCAAGACAAAAAAGTTGTTATCTCAGTGCTTACAATGATTTCATATAAAAGTAGTATACATTTCAATTGTACTCAAAAGTCCTGACTGCAAACCTAATGAAAACACCTTTGGTTAACTTCCCACATGATTCTGTGTGGTTTGTAAGTTGTTTCCTGCCTTTACACATCAAGACAAAAAAGTTGTTACCACAGTGCATACAATGCTTTGACAATACTAATAGTATACATTTCAATTTTACACCAAAACACCTACTGCAAACCTAATGGAAACACCTTAGGTTAACTTCCCAGATGATTATGAGTAGTTTCAAAGTTGATTCGTACCTCTACACATAAAGACAAAAAAGTTGTTATCTCAGTGCTTACAATGCTTTCACAAAAAAGTATTATACATTTCAATTGTACTCATAAGTCCTGACTGCAAACCTAATGAAAACACCTTTGCTTAACTTCCCACATGATTCTGTGTGGTTTGTAAGTTGTTTCCTGCCTTTACACATCAAGACAAAAAAATGGTTGTTATCAAAGTGCATACAATGCTTTGACAATACTGATAGCATACATTTCAATTTTGCACCAAAGCACTTACTGCAAACCTAATGGAAACACCTCAGGTTAACTTCCCACATGATTCTTCGATGCCTGAAAGTTGTTTCATGGGTCTGCTCATAAAGACAAAAAAGTGGATTTCTCAGTGCATACAAGGTACTGACATTAAAGTAGTATACATTTCAATATTCCAGAATAGTGCAGAGTGCAAACCTGATGGAAACATTTTAAGTTAACTTCCCACATGATTCTGTGTGGTTTGAAAGTTGTTTCCTGCCTTTACACATCAAGACAAAAAAGTTGTTATCACAGTGCATACAATGCTTTGACAATGCTAATAGTATACATTTCAATTTTACACGAAAGTACTTACTGCAAACCTAATGGAAACACCTTAGGTTAACTTCCCACATGATTATGAGTAGCTTCATAGTTGTTTCGTGCCTCTACGCATAAAGACAAAAAACTTGATATCTCAGTGCTTACAATGCTTTCACATAAAAGTAGTATACATTTCAATTGTACTCAAAAGTCCTGACTGCAAACCGAATGAAAACACCTTTGGTTCACTTCCCACATGATTCTTTCATGCCTGAAAGTTGTTTCATGGGTCTACACATAAAGGCAAAAAAGTGGATTTCTCAGTGCATACAATGTACTGACATTATAGTAGTATGCATTTCAATATTCCAGTAAAGTGCAGAGTGCAAACCTGATGGAAACATTTTAAGTTAACTTCCCACATGATTCTGTGTGATTTGAAAGTTGTTTCCTGCCTTTACACATCAAGACAAAAAAGTTGTTATCACAGTGCATACAATGCTTTGACAATGCTAATAGTATACATTTCAATTTTACACGGAAGTACTTACTGCAAACCTAATGGAAACACCTTAGGTTAACTTCCCACATGATTATGAGTAGCTTGAAAGTTGCCTCATGCCTCTACACATCAAGACAAAAAAGTTGTTATCTTAGGGCATACAATGTTCTGACATTAAGAGCTATACATGTCAATTTTCAACCAAAGTGCAGAGTGCAAACCTGATGGAAACATTTTAAGTTAACTTCCCACATGATTCTCTGTGGTTTGTAAGTTGTTTCCTGCTTTTACACATCAAGACAAAAAAGTTGTTATCTCAGTGCTTACAATGATTTCATATAAAAGTAGTATACATTTCAATTGTACTCAAAAGTCCTGACTGCAAACCTAATGAAAACACCTTTGGTTAACTTCCCACATGATTCTGTGTGGTTTGTAAGTTGTTTCCTGCCTTTACACATCAAGACAAAAAAGTTGTTATCAAAGTGCATACAATGCTTTGACAATACTGATAGCATACATTTCAATTTTGCACCAAAGCACCTACTGCAAACCTAATGGAAACACCTCAGGTTAACTTCCCACATGATTATGAGTAGCTTGAAAGTTGCCTCATGCCTCTACACATCAAGACAAAAAAGTTGTTATCTTAGGGCATACAATGTTCTGACATTAAGAGCTATACATGTCAATTTTCAACCAAAGTGCAGAGTGCAAACCTGATGGAAACATTTTAAGTTAACTTCCCACATGATTCTCTGTGGTTTGTAAGTTGTTTCCTGCTTTTACACATCAAGACAAAAAAGTTGTTACCACAGTGCATACAATGCTTTGACAATACTGATAGCATACGTTTCAATTTTACACCAAAGCACTTACTGCAAACCTAATGGAAACACCTTAGGTTAACTTCCCACATAATTATGAGTATTTTCAATGTTGTTTCGTGCCTCTACACATAAAGACAAAAAAGTTGTTATCTCAGTGCTTACAATGCTTTCACATAAAAGTAGTATACAATTCAATTCTACTCAAAAGTCTTGACTGCAAACCTAATGAAAACACCTTTGTTTAACTTCCCACATGATTAAGAGTAGCTTGAAAGTTGTTTCATGCCTCTACGCATCAAGACAAACAAGTTATTATCAGAGTGCATACAATGCTTTGACAATACTGATAGCATACATTTCAATTTTACACCAACCCTCTTACTGCAATCCTAATGGAAACACCTCAGGTTAACTTCCCACATGATTCTTAGATGCCTGAAAGTTGTTTCATGGGTCTGCACATAAAGACAAAAAAGTGGATTTCTCAGTGCATACAAGGTACTGACATTAAAGTAGTATACATTTCAATATTCCAGAATAGTGCAGAGTGCAAACCTGATGGAAACATTTTAAGTTAACTTCCCACATGATTCTGTGTGGTTTGAAAGTTGTTCCCTGCCTTTACACATCAAGACAAAAAAGTTGTTATCACAGTGCATACAATGCTTTGACAATACTAATAGTATAGATTTCAATTTTACACCAAAGTACTTACTGCAAACCTAATGGAAACACCTTAGGTTAACTTCCCACATGATTATGAGTAGCTTCATAGTTGTTTCGTGCCTCTACGCATAAAGACAAAAAACTTGATATCTCAGTGCTTACAATGCTTTCACATAAAAGTAGTCTACATTTCAATTGTACTCAAAAGTCCTGACTGCAAACCTAATGAAAACACCTTTGGTTAACTTCCCACATGATTCTTTCATGCCTGAAAGTTGTTTCATGGGTCTACACATAAAGGCAAAAAAGTGGATTTCTCAGTGCATACAATGTACTGACATTATAGTAGTATGCATTTCAATATTCCAGTAAAGTGCAGAGTGCAAACCTGATGGAAACATTTTAAGTTAACCTCCCACATGATTCTGTGTGGTTTGTAAGTTGTTTCCTGCCTTTACACATCAAGACAAAATAGTTGTTACCACAGTGCATACAATGCTTTGACAATACTGATAGCATACGTTTCAATTTTACACCAAAGCACTTACTGCAAACCTAATGGAAACACCTTAGGTTAACTTCCCACATAATTATGAGTATTTTCAATGTTGTTTCGTGCCTCTACACATAAAGACAAAAAAGTTGTTATCTCAGTGCTTACAATGCTTTCTCATAAAAGTAGTATACAATTCAATTCTACTCAAAAGTCTTGACTACAAACCTAATGAAAACACCTTTGTTTAACTTCCCACATGATTAAGAGTAGCTTGAAAGTTGTTTCATGCCTCTACGCATCAAGACAAACAAGTTATTATCAGAGTGCATACAATGCTTTGACAATACTGATAGCATACATTTCAATTTTACACCAACCCTCTTACTGCAATCCTAATGGAAACACCTCAGGTTAACTTCCCACATGATTCTTAGATGCCTGAAAGTTGTTTCATGGGTCTGCACATAAAGACAAAAAAGTGGATTTCTCAGTGCATACAAGGTACTGACATTAAAGTAGTATACATTTCAATATTCCAGAATAGTGCAGAGTGCAAACCTGATGGAAACATTTTAAGTTAACTTCCCACATGATTCTGTGTGGTTTGAAAGTTGTTCCCTGCCTTTACACATCAAGACAAAAAAGTTGTTATCACAGTGCATACAATGCCTTGACAATACTAATAGTATAGATTTCAATTTTACACCAAAGTACTTACTGCAAACCTAATGGAAACACCTTAGGTTAACTTCCCACATGATTATGAGTAGCTTCATAGTTGTTTCGTGCCTCTACGCATAAAGACAAAAAAGTTGATATCTCAGTGCTTACAAAGCTTTCACATAAAAGTAGTATACATTTCAATTGTACTCAAAAGTCCTGACTGCAAACCTAATGAAAACACCTTTGGTTAACTTCCCACATGATTATGAGTAGCTTGAAAGTTGCCTCATGCCTCTACACATCAAGACAAAAAAGTTGTTATCTTAGGGCATGCAATGTTCTGACATTAAGAGCTATACATGTCAATTTTCAACCAAAGTGCAGAGTGCAAACCTGATGGAAACATTTTAAGTTAACTTCCCACATGATTCTCTGTGGTTTGTAAGTTGTTTCCTGCTTTTACACATCAAGACAAAAAAGTTGTTATCTCAGTGCTTACAATGATTTCATATAAAAGTAGTATACATTTCAATTGTACTCAAAAGTCCTGACTGCAAACCTAATGAAAACACCTTTGGTTAACTTCCCACATGATTCTGTGTGGTTTGTAAGTTGTTTCCTGCCTTTACACATCAAGACAAAAAAGTTGTTACCACAGTGCATACAATGCTTTGACAATATTAATAGTATACATTTCAATTTTACACCAAAACACCTACTGCAAACCTAATGGAAACACCTTAGGTTAACTTCCCAGATGATTATGAGTAGTTTCAAAGTTGATTCGTACCTCTACACATAAAGACAAAAAAGTTGTTATCTCAGTGCTTACAATGCTTTCACAAAAAAGTATTATACATTTCAATTGTACTCATAAGTCCTGACTGCAAACCTAATGAAAACACCTTTGCTTAACTTCCCACATGATTCTGTGTGGTTTGTAAGTTGTTTCCTGCCTTTACACATCAAGACAAAAAAATGGTTGTTATCAAAGTGCATACAATGCTTTGACAATACTGATAGCATACATTTCAATTTTGCACCAAAGCACTTACTGCAAACCTAATGGAAACACCTCAGGTTAACTTCCCACATGATTCTTCGATGCCTGAAAGTTGTTTCATGGGTCTGCTCATAAAGACAAAAAAGTGGATTTCTCAGTGCATACAAGGTACTGACATTAAAGTAGTATACATTTCAATATTCCAGAATAGTGCAGAGTGCAAACCTGATGGAAACATTTTAAGTTAACTTCCCACATGATTCTGTGTGGTTTGAAAGTTGTTTCCTGCCTTTACACATCAAGACAAAAAAGTTGTTATCACAGTGCATACAATGCTTTGACAATGCTAATAGTATACATTTCAATTTTACACGAAAGTACTTACTGCAAACCTAATGGAAACACCTTAGGTTAACTTCCCACATGATTATGAGTAGCTTCATAGTTGTTTCGTGCCTCTACGCATAAAGACAAAAAACTTGATATCTCAGTGCTTACAATGCTTTCACATAAAAGTAGTATACATTTCAATTGTACTCAAAAGTCCTGACTGCAAACCGAATGAAAACACCTTTGGTTCACTTCCCACATGATTCTTTCATGCCTGAAAGTTGTTTCATGGGTCTACACATAAAGGCAAAAAAGTGGATTTCTCAGTGCATACAATGTACTGACATTATAGTAGTATGCATTTCAATATTCCAGTAAAGTGCAGAGTGCAAACCTGATGGAAACATTTTAAGTTAACTTCCCACATGATTCTGTGTGATTTGAAAGTTGTTTCCTGCCTTTACACATCAAGACAAAAAAGTTGTTATCACAGTGCATACAATGCTTTGACAATGCTAATAGTATACATTTCAATTTTACACGGAAGTACTTACTGCAAACCTAATGGAAACACCTTAGGTTAACTTCCCACATGATTATGAGTAGCTTGAAAGTTGCCTCATGCCTCTACACATCAAGACAAAAAAGTTGTTATCTTAGGGCATACAATGTTCTGACATTAAGAGCTATACATGTCAATTTTCAACCAAAGTGCAGAGTGCAAACCTGATGGAAACATTTTAAGTTAACTTCCACATGATTCTCTGTGGTTTGTAAGTTGTTTCCTGCATTTACACATCAAGACAAAAAAGTTGTTATCTCAGTGCTTACAATGATTTCATATAAAAGTAGTATACATTTCAATTGTACTCAAAAGTCCTGACTGCAAACCTAATGAAAACACCTTTGGTTAACTTCCCACATGATTCTGTGTGGTTTGTAAGTTGTTTCCTGCCTTTACACATCAAGACAAAAAAGTTGTTATCAAAGTGCATACAATGCTTTGACAATACTGATAGCATACATTTCAATTTTGCACCAAAGCACCTACTGCAAACCTAATGGAAACACCTCAGGTTAACTTCCCACATGATTCTTCGATGCCTGAAAGTTGTTTCATGGGTCTGCTCATAAAGACAAAAAAGTGGATTTCTCAGTGCATACAAGGTACTGACATTAAAGTAGTATACATTTCAATATTCCAGAATAGTGCAGAGTGCAAACCTGATGGAAACATTTTAAGTTAACTTCCCACATGATTCTGTGTGGTTTGAAAGTTGTTTCCTGCCTTTACACATCAAGACAAAAAAGTTGTTAGCACATTGCATACAATGCTTTGACAATACTAATAGTATACATTTCAATTTTACACCAAACCACTTACTGCAAACCTAATGGAAACACCTTAGGTTAACTTCCCACATGATTATGAGTAGCTTCATAGTTGTTTCGTGCCTCTACGCATAAAGACAAAAAACTTGATATCTCAGTGCTTACAATGCTTTCACATAAAAGTAGTCTACATTTCAATTGTACTCAAAAGTCCTGACTGCAAACCGAATGAAAACACCTTTGGTTAACTTCCCACATGATTCTTTCATGCCTGAAAGTTGTTTCATGGGTCTACACATAAAGGCAAAAAAGTGGATTTCTCAGTGCATACAATGTACTGACATTATAGTAGTATGCATTTCAATATTCCAGTAAAGTGCAGAGTGCAAACCTGATGGAAACATTTTAAGTTAACCTCCCACATGATTCTGTGTGGTTTGTAAGTTGTTTCCTGCCTTTACACATCAAGACAAAATAGTTGTTACCACAGTGCATACAATGCTTTGACAATACTGATAGCATACGTTTCAATTTTACACCAAAGCACTTACTGCAAACCTAATGGAAACACCTTAGGTTAACTTCCCACATAATTATGAGTATTTTCAATGTTGTTTCGTGCCTCTACACATAAAGACAAAAAAGTTGTTATCTCAGTGCTTACAATGCTTTCTCATAAAAGTAGTATACAATTCAATTCTACTCAAAAGTCTTGACTACAAACCTAATGAAAACACCTTTGTTTAACTTCCCACATGATTAAGAGTAGCTTGAAAGTTGTTTCATGCCTCTACGCATCAAGACAAACAAGTTATTATCAGAGTGCATACAATGCTTTGACAATACTGATAGCATACATTTCAATTTTACACCAACCCTCTTACTGCAATCCTAATGGAAACACCTCAGGTTAACTTCCCACATGATTCTTAGATGCCTGAATGTTGTTTCATGGGTCTGCACATAAAGACAAAAAAGTGGATTTCTCAGTGCATACAAGGTACTGACATTAAAGTAGTATACATTTCAATGATTCCAGAATAGTGCAGAGTGCAAACCTGATGGAAACATTTTAAGTTAACTTCCCACATGATTCTGTGTGGTTTGAAAGTTGTTCCCTGCCTTTACACATCAAGACAAAAAAGTTGTTATCACAGTGCATACAATGCTTTGACAATACTAATAGTATAGATTTCAATTTTACACCAAAGTACTTACTGCAAACCTAATGGAAACACCTTAGGTTAACTTCCCACATGATTATGAGTAGCTTCATAGTTGTTTCGTGCCTCTACGCATAAAGACAAAAAAGTTGATATCTCAGTGCTTACAAAGCTTTCACATAAAAGTAGTATACATTTCAATTGTACTCAAAAGTCCTGACTGCAAACCTAATGAAAACACCTTTGGTTAACTTCCCACATGATTCTATGTGGTTTGAAAGTTGTTTCCTGCCTTTACACATCAAGACAAAAAAGTTGTTATCACAGTGCATACAATGCTTTGACAATACTTATAGTATACAATTCAATTTTACACCAAAGTACTTACTGCAAACCTAATGGAAACACCTTAGGTTAACTTCCCACATGATTATGAGTAGCTTGAAAGTTGCCTCATGCCTCTACACATCAAGACAAAAAAGTTGTTATCTTAGGGCATGCAATGTTCTGACATTAAGAGCTACACATGTCAATTTTCAACCAAAGTGCAGAGTGCAAACCTGATGGAAACATTTTAAGTTAACTTCCCACATGATTCTCTGTGGTTTGTAAGTTGTTTCCTGCTTTTACACATCAAGACAAAAAAGTTGTTATCTCAGTGCTTACAATGATTTCATATAAAAGTAGTATACATTTCAATTGTACTCAAAAGTCCTGACTGCAAACCTAATGAAAACACCTTTGGTTAACTTCCACATGATTCTGTGTGGTTTGTAAGTTGTTTCCTGCCTTTACACATCAAGACAAAAAAGTTGTTATCAAAGTGCATACAATGCTTTGACAATACTGATAGCATACATTTCAATTTTGCACCAAAGCACTTACTGCAAACCTAATGGAAACACCTCAGGTTAACTTCCCACATGATTCTTCGATGCCTGAAAGTTGTTTCATGGGTCTGCTCATAAAGACAAAAAAGTGGATTTCTCAGTGCATACAAGGTACTGACATTAAAGTAGTATACATTTCAATATTCCAGTAAAGTGCAGAGTGCAAACCTGATGGAAACATTTTAAGTTAACTTCCCACATGATTCTGTGTGGTTTGAAAGTTGTTTCCTGCCTTTACACATCAAGACAAAAAAGTTGTTATCACAGTGCATACAATGCTTTGACAATACTAATAGTATACATTTCAATTTTACACCAAACCACTTACTGCAAACCTAATGGAAACACCTTAGGTTAACTTCCCACATGATTATGAGTAGCTTCATAGTTGTTTCGTGCCTCTACGCATAAAGACAAAAAACTTGATATCTCAGTGCTTACAATGCTTTCACATAAAAGTAGTCTACATTTCAATTGTACTCAAAAGTCCTGACTGCAAACCGAATGAAAACACCTTTGGTTAACTTCCCACATGATTCTTTCATGCCTGAAAGTTGTTTCATGGGTCTACACATAAAGGCAAAAAAGTGGATTTCTCAGTGCATACAATGTACTGACATTATAGTAGTATGCATTTCAATATTCCAGTAAAGTGCAGAGTGCAAACCTGATGGAAACATTTTAAGTTAACTTCCCACATGATTCTGTGTGATTTGAAAGTTGTTTCCTGCCTTTACACATCAAGACAAAAAAGTTGTTATCACAGTGCATACAATGCTTTGACAATGCTAATAGTATACATTTCAATTTTACACGGAAGTACTTACTGCAAACCTAATGGAAACACCTTAGGTTAACTTCCCACATGATTATGAGTAGCTTGAAAGTTGCCTCATGCCTCTACACATCAAGACAAAAAAGTTGTTATCTTAGGGCATACAATGTTCTGACATTAAGAGCTATACATGTCAATTTTCAACCAAAGTGCAGAGTGCAAACCTGATGGAAACATTTTAAGTTAACTTCCCACATGATTCTCTGTGGTTTGTAAGTTGTTTCCTGCTTTTACACATCAAGACAAAAAAGTTGTTATCTCAGTGCTTACAATGATTTCATATAAAAGTAGTATACATTTCAATTGTACTCAAAAGTCCTGACTGCAAACCTAATGAAAACACCTTTGGTTAACTTCCCACATGATTCTGTGTGGTTTGTAAGTTGTTTCCTGCCTTTACACATCAAGACAAAAAAGTTGTTATCAAAGTGCATACAATGCTTTGACAATACTGATAGCATACATTTCAATTTTGCACCAAAGCACCTACTGCAAACCTAATGGAAACACCTCAGGTTAACTTCCCACATGATTATGAGTAGCTTCATAGTTGTTTCGTGCCTCTACGCATAAAGACAAAAAACTTGATATCTCAGTGCTTACAATGCTTTCACATAAAAGTAGTCTACATTTCAATTGTACTCAAAAGTCCTGACTGCAAACCGAATGAAAACACCTTTGGTTAACTTCCCACATGATTCTTTCATGCCTGAAAGTTGTTTCATGGGTCTACACATAAAGGCAAAAAAGTGGATTTCTCAGTGCATACAATGTACTGACATTATAGTAGTATGCATTTCAATATTCCAGTAAAGTGCAGAGTGCAAACCTGATGGAAACATTTTAAGTTAACTTCCCACATGATTCTGTGTGGTTTGTAAGTTGTTTCCTGCCTTTATACATCAAGACAAAATAGTTGTTACCACAGTGCATACAATGCTTTGACAATACTGATAGCATACGTTTCAATTTTACACCAAAGCACTTACTGCAAACCTAATGGAAACACCTTAGGTTAACTTCCCACATAATTATGAGTATTTTCAATGTTGTTTCGTGCCTCTACACATAAAGACAAAAAAGTTGTTATCTCAGTGCTTACAATGCTTTCACATAAAAGTAGTATACAATTCAATTCTACTCAAAAGTCTTGACTGCAAACCTAATGAAAACACCTTTGTTTAACTTCCCACATGATTAAGAGTAGCTTCAAAGTTGTTTCATGCCTCTACGCATCAAGACAAACAAGTTATTATCAGAGTGCATACAATGCTTTGACAATACTGATAGCATACATTTCAATTTTACACCAACCCTCTTACTGCAATCCTAATGGAAACACCTCAGGTTAACTTCCCACATGATTCTTAGATGCCTGAAAGTTGTTTCATGGGTCTGCACATAAAGACAAAAAAGTGGATTTCTCAGTGCATACAAGGTACTGACATTAAAGTAGTATACATTTCAATATTCCAGAATAGTGCAGAGTGCAAACCTGATGGAAACATTTTAAGTTAACTTCCCACATGATTCTGTGTGGTTTGAAAGTTGTTCCCTGCCTTTACACATCAAGACAAAAAAGTTGTTATCACAGTGCATACAATGCTTTGACAATACTAATAGTATAGATTTCAATTTTACACCAAAGTACTTACTGCAAACCTAATGGAAACACCTTAGGTTAACTTCCCACATGATTATGAGTAGCTTCATAGTTGTTTCGTGCCTCTACGCATAAAGACAAAAAAGTTGATATCTCAGTGCTTACAAAGCTTTCACATAAAAGTAGTGTACATTTCAATTGTACTCAAAAGTCCTGACTGCAAACCTAATGAAAACACCTTTGGTTAACTTCCCACATGATTCTGTGTGGTTTGAAAGTTGTTTCCTGCCTTTACACATCAAGACAAAAAAGTTGTTATCACAGTGCATACAATGCTTTGACAATACTTATAGTATACAATTCAATTTTACACCAAAGTACTTACTGGAAACCTAATGGAAACACCTTAGGTTAACTTCCCACATGATTATGAGTAGCTTGAAAGTTGCCTCATGCCTCTACACATCAAGACAAAAAAGTTGTTATCTTAGGGCATGCAATGTTCTGACATTAAGAGCTATACATGTCAATTTTCAACCAAAGTGCAGAGTGCAAACCTGATGGAAACATTTTAAGTTAACTTCCCACATGATTCTCTGTGGTTTGTAAGTTGTTTCCTGCTTTTACACATCAAGACAAAAAAGTTGTTATCTCAGTGCTTACAATGATTTCATATAAAAGTAGTATACATTTCAATTGTACTCAAAAGTCCTGACTGCAAACCTAATGAAAACACCTTTGGTTAACTTCCCACATGATTCTGTGTGGTTTGTAAGTTGTTTCCTGCCTTTACACATCAAGACAAAAAAGTTGTTATCACAGTGCATACAATGCTTTGACAATACTAATAGTATACATTTCAATTTTACACCAAAACACCTACTGCAAACCTAATGGAAACACCTTAGGTTAACTTCCCAGATGATTATGAGTAGTTTCAAAGTTGATTCGTACCTCTACACATAAAGACAAAAAAGTTGTTATCTCAGTGCTTACAATGCTTTCACAAAAAAGTATTATACATTTCAATTGTACTCATAAGTCCTGACTGCAAACCTAATGAAAACACCTTTGCTTAACTTCCCACATGATTCTGTGTGGTTTGTAAGTTGTTTCCTGCCTTTACACATCAAGACAAAAAAATGGTTGTTATCAAAGTGCATACAATGCTTTGACAATACTGATAGCATACATTTCAATTTTGCACCAAAGCACTTACTGCAAACCTAATGGAAACACCTCAGGTTAACTTCCCACATGATTCTTCGATGCCTGAAAGTTGTTTCATGGGTCTGCTCATAAAGACAAAAAAGTGGATTTCTCAGTGCATACAAGGTACTGACATTAAAGTAGTATACATTTCAATATTCCAGAATAGTGCAGAGTGCAAACCTGATGGAAACATTTTAAGTTAACTTCCCACATGATTCTGTGTGGTTTGAAAGTTGTTTCCTGCCTTTACACATCAAGACAAAAAAGTTGTTATCACATTGCATACAATGCTTTGACAATACTAATAGTATACATTTCAATTTTACACCAAAACACTTACTGCAAACCTAAT
Organism: Mobula birostris; assembly: GCF_030028105.1. Taxonomy (NCBI): domain Eukaryota; kingdom Metazoa; phylum Chordata; class Chondrichthyes; order Myliobatiformes; family Myliobatidae; genus Mobula; species Mobula birostris. The sequence goes on along the minus strand of NW_027274351.1, from coordinate 3,047 downwards.
GGAAACACCTTAGGTTAACTTCCCACATGATTATGAGTAGCTTCATAGTTGTTTCGTGCCTCTACGCATAAAGACAAAAAACTTGATATCTCAGTGCTTACAATGCTTTCACATAAAAGTAGTATACATTTCAATTGTACTCAAAAGTCCTGACTGCAAACCTAATGAAAACACCTTTGGTTCACTTCCCACATGATTCTTTCATGCCTGAAAGTTGTTTCATGGGTCTACACATAAAGGCAAAAAAGTGGATTTCTCAGTGCATACAATGTACTGACATTATAGTAGTATGCATTTCAATATTCCAGTAAAGTGCAGAGTGCAAACCTAATGGAAACACCTTAGGTTAACTTCCCACATGATTATGAGTAGCTTCATAGTTGTTTCGTGCCTCTACGCATCAAGACAAAAAAGTTGTTATCTTAGGGCATACAATGTTCTGACATTAAGAGCTATACATGTCAATTTTCAACCAAAGTGCAGAGTGCAAACCTGATGGAAACATTTTAAGTTAACTTCCCACATGATTCTGTGTGGTTTGAAAGTTGTTTCCTGCCTTTACACATCAAGACAAAAAAGTTGTTATCACATTGCATACAATGCTTTGACAATACTAATAGTATACATTTCAATTTTACACCAAACCACTTACTGCAAACCTAATGGAAACACCTTAGGTTAACTTCCCACATGATTATGAGTAGCTTCATAGTTGTTTCGTGCCTCTACGCATAAAGACAAAAAACTTGATATCTCAGTGCTTACAATGCTTTCACATAAAAGTAGTCTACATTTCAATTGTACTCAAAAGTCCTGACTGCAAACCGAATGAAAACACCTTTAGTTAACTTCCCACATGATTCTTTCATGCCTGAAAGTTGTTTCATGGGTCTACACATAAAGGCAAAAAAGTGGATTTCTCAGTGCATGCAATGTACTGACATTATAGTAGTATGCATTTCAATATTCCAGTAAAGTGCAGAGTGCAAACCTGATGGAAACATTTTAAGTTAACTTCCCACATGATTCTGTGTGATTTGAAAGTTGCTTCCTGCCTTTACACATCAAGACAAAAAAGTTGTTATCACAGTGCATACAATGCTTTGACAATGCTAATAGTATACATTTCAATTTTACACGGAAGTACTTACTGCAAACCTAATGGAAACACCTTAGGTTAACTTCCCACATGATTATGAGTAGCTTGAAAGTTGCCTCATGCCTCTACACATCAAGACAAAAAAGTTGTTATCTTAGGGCATACAATGTTCTGACATTAAGAGCTATACATGTCAATTTTCAACCAAAGTGCAGAGTGCAAACCTGATGGAAACATTTTAAGTTAACTTCCCACATGATTCTCTGTGGTTTGTAAGTTGTTTCCTGCTTTTACACATCAAGACAAAAAAAGTTGTTATCTCAGTGCTTACAATGATTTCATATAAATGTAGTATACATTTCAATTGTACTCAAAAGTCCTGACTGCAAACCTAATGAAAACACCTTTGGTTAACTTCCCACATGATTCTGTGTGGTTTGTAAGTTGTTTCCTGCCTTTACACATCAAGACAAAAAAGTTGTTATCAAAGTGCATACAATGCTTTGACAATACTGATAGCATACATTTCAATTTTGCACCAAAGCACCTACTGCAAACCTAATGGAAACACCTCAGGTTAACTTCCCACATGATTCTTCGATGCCTGAAAGTTGTTTCATGGGTCTGCTCATAAAGACAAAAAAGTGGATTTCTCAGTGCATACAAGGTACTGACATTAAAGTAGTATACATTTCAATATTCCAGAATAGTGCAGAGTGCAAACCTGATGGAAACATTTTAAGTTAACTTCCCACATGATTCTGTGTGGTTTGAAAGTTGTTTCCTGCCTTTACACATCAAGACAAAAAAGTTGTTATCACATTGCATACAATGCTTTGACAATACTAATAGTATACATTTCAATTTTACACCAAACCACTTACTGCAAACCTAATGGAAACACCTTAGGTTAACTTCCCACATGATTATGAGTAGCTTCATAGTTGTTTCGTGCCTCTACGCATAAAGACAAAAAACTTGATATCTCAGTGCTTACAATGCTTTCACATAAAAGTAGTCTACATTTCAATTGTACTCAAAAGTCCTGACTGCAAACCGAATGAAAACACCTTTGGTTCACTTCCCACATGATTCTTTCATGCCTGAAAGTTGTTTCATGGGTCTACACATAAAGGCAAAAAAGTGGATTTCTCAGTGCATACAATGTACTGACATTATAGTAGTATGCATTTCAATATTCCAGTAAAGTGCAGAGTGCAAACCTGATGGAAACATTTTAAGTTAACTTCCCACATGATTCTGTGTGGTTTGTAAGTTGTTTCCTGCCTTTACACATCAAGACAAAATAGTTGTTACCACAGTGCATACAATGCTTTGACAATACTGATAGCATACGTTTCAATTTTACACCAAAGCACTTACTGCAAACCTAATTGAAACACCTTAGGTTAACTTCCCACATAATTATGAGTATTTTCAATGTTGTTTCGTGCCTCTACACATAAAGACAAAAAAGTTGTTATCTCAGTGCTTACAATGCTTTCACATAAAAGTAGTATACAATTCAATTCTACTCAAAAGTCTTGACTGCAAACCTAATGAAAACACCTTTGTTTAACTTCCCACATGATTAAGAGTAGCTTCAAAGTTGTTTCATGCCTCTACGCATCAAGACAAACAAGTTATTATCAGAGTGCATACAATGCTTTGACAATACTGATAGCATACATTTCAATTTTACACCAACCCTCTTACTGCAATCCTAATGGAAACACCTCAGGTTAACTTCCCACATGATTCTTAGATGCCTGAAAGTTGTTTCATGGGTCTGCACATAAAGACAAAAAAGTGGATTTCTCAGTGCATACAAGGTACTGACATTAAAGTAGTATACATTTCAATATTCCAGAATAGTGCAGAGTGCAAACCTGATGGAAACATTTTAAGTTAACTTCCCACATGATTCTGTGTGGTTTGAAAGTTGTTC